>NW_008575976.1:0-1950 GCF_000257125.1 Entamoeba nuttalli P19
TTTTGTTCTTTTTGTTTTTCTTTCTTTTCTTCTTTCTTAATATCTTCATATTGTTGTGAAATCATTGTATTAACATCAACTACTTGAACATCTTGAGAAAACGCTGAAAGAAGATTCTTTGTTTCTTCATCAATATTAACGTCATATTCTTCATTATCTTTATCATCTTCACTATCTTCAAAATCATCACTTTCAAGATCTTCCATTTCCATCATTTGTCCTTCATCTTGTTCTAATTCTTCAATTTGTTGATTTTCATTTACTTGTTCTTCTTCCATTGCATCCTTTTCTTCTTTTAATTGTTTCATTGCTGATTCAACAATTTTTTTTGATTCTTGTTCATTTAAACCTGCCTCATCTTGTTTTTCTACTTTTTTACTTTTTACTCGTACTGACTTATGTGTCTTTTGTGCTTCTTCCATCTCCTTTTCAAGAGGTAATCTGCTTTTGCTTGCTGGTGTTTCATTTCCTTCAACAGCTCTATGTTTTCTTTGTCCTTTCATTACACTTTATCATTTTTCTTAAAAAAATAAAAGGGTAAAACAACCCTTTTCATATAACATTTTTTTTTAATTTATGTTATTTAAAAATAAATTTTATATTAATAAGAAATAAATACTCTTTTTAAAAAATAATAAGCATCTATTCTATTTTTATTAGCATCTATTGAATTAATAGAAGTCTTTAACTCATTATTCTTTAATGAATAAAATTGTTGCAATAGGTCTGATGTTATTTTCTTCAATTACTTTATTCTTTGGTATGACTCCTATGATAGAACAACCCAAAAACATAAAGAAGGTTATAATATATCCTGAAAGTCTCAATAGTACACATCTAGAAATTATTAAAAAAGAGCTGAATGCTACGTTTCAAAAGAACACAACAAATTCTATCAAAAATACAATAAACACAACAATCACACAACAAACAAATACATCTTTTCAAAAAATTCAGAATAGTAGTCATTATGAAAATAAACCTTTTACTACCACTAACATTTATTCTTTAATTAAATTAATTATAAAAGAAAGAAATATAAGATTAGTTGGTCTGTCAGTCATTTTATCAATTATCTTTACTTATATAACTTTATGGCTTTTTTCTTGATTTATTAATAACACAAATTGAGATGATTTTTAGTTATTCAAAAATTTTAGAAGAACTAATGAAAAAATCTTTTTAAACTATCGTTTGAGAATAAACATGTATGATGAAGAAATTTATAACGTGATGAAAACGTTTCTAGAATTTGAATTTACTGATGATACAACAACAAAAGCAATTAAACCATCTAAAAATAAAGATATGATCTATAGAATTGAACAAAAATTTCACAAAAAAGATGAAACGCTAAAACCGACTGAAAAGAAACCTGTTCTCAAAATGACAATTTCGTTAAATCATTCCCAAAAGACAAAAGAAAATGAAAAAACAGAAAGTAAAGTAAAAGAAAAAGATTCACGTGGAAGAGAAGTTGAAAGAAAATCATCAGAAGGAAGAGGTGATAATAAACGAAATAGTGAAAATAAATCACCACGTAGATCAAAAAGATCAAATAGTCGATCATCTAGAAGACATAGTCATAGTCAAAAAACAAAAGAAGAAGACTCTAAAAAGAAACTATCTGAACGTAACCTTTCAGAAGATGCACGAACACTTAAACACAAAGGAGATAAATTAAGTAGTAAAGAAAGAATAGATGAAGCTTTATTATGTTATTGTGAATCACTCCTTTGTTATGGTCAACTTATATTAAGAAAAGAAATGACAAGGATAAGTATTAATGAATTATTGGAATTTGTCATGAGAGAAGCAGAAAAGAATCAACGATCAGAAATTGCTCGTGGAGTATCTAACATTTTAGCTCAATTATATTTTTCATTATTTTCACATGATCATGCCTCAGCTCTCCAATTTCTTCAAGAAAAAGTCCCAGTTGGAGATGAA
>NW_008575977.1:0-4677 GCF_000257125.1 Entamoeba nuttalli P19
CATCTTTAATACAAGGTCATTAATAGTATCTGAAACAGTTTCAGTAACTTGATGATTAAATGGAAGATAATATTGTGGATCATACATTGCATCTGGACTAGGGAAGGCTTTCAAGAGATCATTTGTATTAAAAGTATCAACCATGTCTCCCATAACTAACATTTGACATGGAGTTAATACACCACATCCAATAGAACCAAAAATACCAATAGCAAGAAGAATTAAATCAAGCCAATTAGCATATCTATATAATTGTCTAACAGTAACACTTCCTGAATCATCTGGTTTTTTATTCTTTCTTGCTAATTCATCTGGGTCAGGTGTAACATCAAATACAGAGAAAGCGTCAGCAACAGCGTTTGTTGTTACATTCATCTTAATTAATTTTGAATATAATTGAATTTTAGAGTGCGTTTAAAAAGCAATCAAGGGTGTGAAACAACTACCAAATTTAATCCAACATGATTGAATAAAAGGAGAATCAGAGCGACTCTTTAGTTAAAAATTTTAATTAAAAACTCAATTAAGTTAATTCCAAGCTATTTCATTTAAAAATAAATGGTGTCAGTTAAACTTTTTTACTATTTTTAATAATAGAATAAGGTTGATAAATACTTCAACTGAATTATTTACTTTTTTAGGAAATTCTTTTAAGTGAATTTACTTCATTCAAATCTACTTCAATTTTTTTTTATGAAAATGACAAATCTTTTCACTCAAAATTTTATTTTTAATTTTATTATAAAATATTCATTTTTATTATTCTTTTAGAATATAATAACCAAATAACCTTTTCTTTTTATTATATTAAATAATGCTATTAATAACACAATTTTTTTTGTGATTCAATTTTTAAAGTTCTTTAACTCAAGACAGTTAATGGATAATTAAACAAATAGTAAAACACAATTCATATTTCTTTAAAAATATCAACAAAGACGGAGATGATGAATTTTTTGGTTTTTATATTACAGATAATATTTAATGTTTATTCATTACAAAATAAAATTCTATAAAATAAAAGAAAACAAGTTGAAAATCAAAATTATTTTTAAATCATCTAGAAATTTATTAATTTTACAATTATCACAGTTATTGAGTTAATTTAATTATTTTCAAATAATTTAAAATAAGCAAAAGTCTAACTTTGTAGAGGATGATAAAAGCATAAACTCTTTTTTTCAAAAAGAATTCATACATTTTGTGATTAGTCATAAGTTAGTCTTCTTCATTTTAACATTGTTTTATTATCATCTTTTAAACAAAACTTCAAGTAGATAATTTAAATTAATCAAATCCATCTAAAAGGAAATTAGCAGCAAGTTGTTCATTTTTGTCACAGGCAATATAAGCTTGAAGACATTGTGATCTACCAAATCCTAAACCACATAGTCTATCAATAGCAGCATTATCTTCTGGTGATAATTGTGGTTGAGCAGGAGCATGATTTGGTTGTGGTTGAGTAGGTTGTGGTCCAGAAGGAACTCTATTATCATTTGTTTGACTTTTAATAATGTCATAGATCATACCTGGATTATTTCTTATAAGTTGAGCGGCTGATGGATTTTCTGATTCTACATGTTGAATGAATGATTCAATAATTTGGGGTTGTTCTCTACACAATTCAATAAATTGATCTTTTGTTAAGTTAAGAATAGATCCTGGCTCTTGAGGATATTCTTCATACCCACCTGCTGGTTGATCAGGAATATTATCTAAATCAACACCACTAATAAGAAAATCAGCAGCAATTGCAGTATTATTTTGTGACTTTCTTAAAGCTTTAATAGCATTGTCTCTTAAAAATCCCATTTCAACTAAATGATTAATATTTTCTTCAGTTGGTTCAACATTAACTGTTTGACGTTGTTGTGATTGGAAAATATCAACTGGTTGTATTGAAGGTTGATTTGTTGTAATAGGTTGAGTAGTAGTAGTAGTAGGTTGTTGAATTGGTTCAGTTGAGTGGGTTTCTGGTTGGGCTACAGGAGCAGGTTTAGGAGGAGGAACAGCGCTCTGAATAAATTAATTAAATATTTAAAAAGAATAACAATAATTAAATAAAACATAAACTATAAAATAGTTTTTATAATAAAATAAATACAAACCTTCTTAACTACCATAACAATTGAATCACCTTCATTAATACCTAAACCACCAAGATTTTGAGCATTATCTTTAAGCATACGAGACTTATAAATAAGAGAAATGTTTTGAATATCAATTCCTTGTTTAGCATTAATCATTTCCTTAAGTTCACCAACTGTTGTTGTTTCTGGTTCAATTTCATATTCATTTAATATTCCTTGAATAGTCTTTACAATAATTTTCATTTTCTATTTGTCTTGTATTTGGATTATTTAGTTTTAAGTTCTTTTTAAATAGAACTTATTTGAGGTTTTAACTATTGTTACTTTTTTCTTTATTTTTTTTTAAACTTCAACGATTTTTTCTTTGTTTTTATTTTGAGTTCTAACTAAATAAATATAATATTTTTTTATTAATTTTCATTAATATTTCAAAATTATTAGTTCTTTTCTAGGATATACTTTTTAATTATTTAATATTTTATAATTTTTTTTGCAGAATTAACAATATTATTATTGATTTATAAAAAGTTAGATAGAATTAATTATTTTTTAACATCATTTTTCATACTTCTTTTACTATAATCTTTTAGTTTTTATAAATCATTTCATTTCTTTTTGTTTTAATAATAATTTTATTTTTTAAATAATACAATTAATAACTGAAGGTTTTTATAAATATTTTATATTAAATACTTGAGCTTAAATTAAATGAAATGAAGATACTGTGTCTTTTTAATTAAATTTGATTCATTAAAATACAAAAGAAAGAATGAAAATCATAAGAAGGAAGTTAAAACATGAAATTTCTCATTAATATAATCTTATTTTAAATTTAAGAGGAAGAATATTCAAATCTTAAAGTTAATAATATTTGTACTATAATTATATAGTTTGAACAATTTTATAAGTTAAAAATGAAGATTCGTCGTTATTTAAAGTGAATAAAATGATTCTATTTTATAGGTTCTAACACTCTATTATAAAAGAAGTTGGAGATTATAAATCATTCTTAAAAACTACTCTAAATTCATTTTTATATTAAGATGAACAACAAACTCTTTCTTTTTGGATTGTTTTATATAGGGTGTTATTGTACTACATTAAAAGAAACAATAATTACCAAACATCAATTAGTTCCATTGTCTGAATGTACTAAAGCTAGAGTTACTCATTATGACATTGAAACATGGAATTCAGGTACTGCTTGTTCATTTGGAGAACAACCAACACAAGTCATTCCTGGATATATGTTTGGAGGTTCATTAAATGAAGCATTTTTTGATCACAGTAATAAATGTGGTATTTGTTATGAAGTTGTTGGTCCTAAAGGAACAGTTAGGTTTAGAGCAGATAACAAATGTGCTGTTCAAGGAAATGAAAAATATTGTAGTGGTGATATGCATCACTTTGACTTAGTTGAAAATACTTTTTCATATGTTACAGATGAAGAAGGAATATCTAATGTAACTTTTAGAATGGTTGCATGTGACTATACAGGAAATTTAAAATTAAAAACATACTCTAGTTCAAATAATTACTTTCTGGAATTTGTTGTTCATGAACATACACTTGGTATAACTAAGCTATTATTAAAAGATAATGAAATGAAAGAATTTGTCGATATTCCAAGGTCAGAATATAATACATGGAGATATGGGAATATTGGAAGAGCTTTTAATTTCCCAGTTACTGTTCGAGTTTATTCTATAGCTGGTACTTACGTTACTGTAAGTGTTACTGATGGCAATGAAGGACATACTTTTGAGGCAGATGGTAATTTCAAAATTCCAAATAATAAATATTTTGATATTGATACACTTGAAATGATAGACATTCCAAATGGCACTACAGAGTGTTGTTCATTAATGGAAGATGATTACTCTACTCTTTACAAAGAGGGGGATGTTCAAGGAACTTACAGAAATTTACCTGTAAACGCTGATATAACTTTAAATGATAAGGAAAATCCTAAGAATGGAGAATATTGTTTGAGGGCGGATATGAATGGTTGGGGATTAATCCAATTAAATGCTTATCACCCAGCACAAGCAAACCAATACACTCATCTTCATTTCTTTTTAAAATCAAAGGATGAATGTTCAAATTGTTTTAATGTTCAAGCACAACAATTGAATAGCGATGGGATTACTGTCTCAACAAAAGGAGCAGGGGAATGGACAGAATTCAAAATTCTTTTAACAGATTTAGGCATTACCAACAATGAATTTTGGGGATTTAGAGGACAAAATATGAATGGTGATAAAAAAACTTTTTGGCTCGATGATGTTGAGCTCATTAAAGATCCAAATGCTCCAGATGCTGGCAAATGTTATAATACTGATGTAACTTATTTACCAGATACATATACTGTTGATGATAATTCTAATGGTTCAATTCCTTCATCAAAAAGTGAAGAAACATCAGACAACAGCTTAGAAAATGAAGGCAATTATTCTTATTTGCTTAAATGGTTATTAAGTATTATAATAATACTTATTATTTAGTTGAATATTTAGAACATTTAATTTCTTTATTAAAAATATTATATTTATTCTTAATATTTATTATCATTTTCTTCTTATAAACC
>NW_008575978.1:0-667 GCF_000257125.1 Entamoeba nuttalli P19
AACTAATCCTATTTGATTTCTTAACCATTTCAAGTTCAACTCTCTTAAATCATTTCCATCTAATGTTACTTTTCCACCAACTGGATCATAGACTCTTTGGACTAATTGAATAGTAGTTGACTTTCCACATCCTGATGCTCCTACTAATGCAACTGTTTGTCCTTTCTTAATTTCAAGGTCAAGTCCACCAAGAATTTGTTTAGTTGGTCTTGTTGGATATCTAAATTGAACATCTTCTAATTTAATATTTCCATTACACTCAGTTGGAACTAATCCAGCTGTAGATCTACAATCAATATCTGGTATTCTATCAATAGTTTGATAAATTCTATATGCAGCAGCCTGAGCAGTAGATAAAGCATTGATTGGCATTGCAACTTGGGCAATACTCATTGTAGCCATTAATACAGACATAAAGACAACCATAACAGTACCAGCAGAACAATCTTTACTTGCACCTTTACCCCTAATGACTAATGAACCGTACCAAGAACCAAGAGCTAATGAACTCATCATAAAGAACAATAACATTCCAAGTCCTACACCAACAACTTGAGCTCTAAGAATATAATACTTTTTAATTGAATCCATTTTTTTATCATAAGCATCAGCAAATTCATGTTCTTGACCAAGTGATTGAACTGTTCTCATATTACCAATTGTAGCT
>NW_008575978.1:677-2266 GCF_000257125.1 Entamoeba nuttalli P19
CACTTAAACTATTTTCTCCTTTTGAAGTAAACTTTGTTGCAAAGAAACCTAAAAATAATACAGTAATTAACATAAATGGAGTGACTGCCATGATAACTAAAGTAAGATCCCAACATTTAGAGAATCCAATTGCATATCCAGCAATAAAACCACATATTGTTTGGAATAAAACTCCAAACTTTTGAGACATTCCATCTTGAATTTGTTGAACATCAGAAGCAATTCTAGAAGTTAATTCACCAGATTCATGGAAATCATACCAACCAGCGTCTTGTCTTAGCAATGCTCTGAAATATAACATTCTAATTTTAATTCCTTGTCTCTCGGATAATACAAAGAAACAAAAATGCATTAAAAACATACCAACAGTTGTACCAATAGCAAAATAGATCATCTTTAATACAAGGTCATTAATAGTATCTGCAACAGAAGCAGTTAATGCATAATTCATATCAATTTGTTCTGCTTTTGAAATACTACTAAAATCCATATTTTGCATAGAAGATGTGTCAAATGTATCCATCATATCACCCATAACTAACATTTGCATTGGTTGTAAAACACCTGCAGCCATAGCACCAATAATTCCACCAATTAATAAAATATAATCAATAAAACCTGCATATCTATATAACTCTTTGATTGATACACTTCCATGATCATTTGGTTTTTTATGTTTTCTAGCTAATTCATCAGGATCAGGAGTAACATCAAAGACAGAGAAGTCATCAAAGTTTGATACTTTTGTTTCACTAGGATTACTAATCATATTTAATACTTTTTAATGAATATGTCATAATATTTTTGAGTTTAAATACTCATCTTAGAGTGATTTTAATTATTATTTTAGCACTTAAACCTACTTTTCTTCTTTCATTCAAGCTAGATACTTTCAACAGTAGTCCTTCAAATTGACTTTTTCTGTTTGTATAAATAGAATTTCATTATTTAATACTGCTGTTTTATTTTTTTGTAGCAATTTTCACTTAACCTAAAATCCTTTTTTCCACTCCCTCATCACTTATTTCTTAATTTAGTTATTTGTATTTCTTTATTACCATTTATATCATTTTTATGTTATTAAAAATTTGTGTTATTTGACTTTATTACTTTTACTTCAATTATAGAAGAAGAATTAAAAATAAAATTAATACGATAAAAACAGTATATAAATTATGTCAAATTAGACTTAGTATTATTATTGTAAAACTAAGATGCCAACAATTTTTATTTAACAGAAGTTTTTATTTTTTTGTTCATTTTTAATGTACAAATGAGACAGAATGATTTTTGAGTGTGTAATCAGTAATTGAATCACTAAACATTAAATTGATTATGCAATAATAAACGATAAAATTTAAAAATGATTTAGTTTTAAAACTAACTTCAACTTTTGAAAATAGCATAGGTTTTTGAAAAAAGGATTGGAAGCTAAAAAAAGAGATATATTTGTTGTAACACTTAATTTATCTCTTCATAGAAAGTAATTCTTTATTTAAAAACAAAAAAAGCAAAAAAATTTGTTATTCAAAACATAAAAATATGACAATAAAATAAACTACCTAATTCTAAAAACAGATTTATTATTC
>NW_008575979.1:0-1181 GCF_000257125.1 Entamoeba nuttalli P19
TTTTTCACATATTCCATGTATTTCTCTTTAATACAACCATTTTCAAATAAAATTAACTTTTATCCAATTGACACATGTCCTTTTGTAACTCAATTCAATTTCACTAAAGTAGTTGTCTTCTCTTCTGTTCAAATAATCTTTGGTCTTTTGTCTCCATTTCTTCAATGTGTTCTTTCTTCATTACTTCTTTTAATTGTATCTTTCAGACATCATCTTCATCCTTTTTACTTTCTCTTTCCATCAACATGTCATACTGATCTATCTGGTGTGTTATACCCATCAAATGATGTTAAATTATCATTGACTCTGTTGTTCCATTCTGATGAAATTAATACTGTCTCAAAAATTCACACATTCTCAAAGAAACTTATCAAATTATCTCTTTTTATAATGTTCATTGTCCAATGGATATCTTTTCCATTGTGTTACATAACAACAAATTATATAATCTTCTATGTGACGGCACTTCTTTATTTTCTTCTTGTGATTTTTTCACTCTATTTGTCATTTTCATCACCATCATCTCAATCAAATCCATCACCATCATATGATGTATTAAATCAATTATTACCTTTACTAACACAAAAGAGATGTGAATATACTCAATTAACAATTTATATAACATCTCAATACTACTCATTGGAGTATATTCAACCATTTCTTCAATCTTCTCATTTAGAAAACAACTACATTTTAGTCTTTGACCAAATTGGTGATGATATTGTTCTTCTTTCATCAACACCAAAACACCATACAAATAATCAACTCAATAATGCAATTGAAGATGCTGCTGAAGCAGAAGGTATTACAATTACTAAAAGTTCTTGTTACTCACCATCTTCAGTATTACTTTCTCATTCATTTGAAACATCTGTTATAACATCAAAAAACCAACATTCAACAATGAACAAAGATGAATCAAAGATTAAACAAATAGTGAAATTAATTAATCGACTTGTGGTTCAAGTCGATACAATTGGAATTGAATAAAAATAAGTAAATAATTAATTATTAATAGAAAAGTTTCTATTGTTCTTGTATATATGAGGATAATCAAATCATTTCATTTTCCATGAGTTTTACATTGCATTTTCTATTATTTTATATTTGATGTTCAATATTATGCTTTCATAGATTTAATTAAATGGTTTTTACTTCTTTATAATCATATTTCATTTTTT
>NW_008575980.1:0-3372 GCF_000257125.1 Entamoeba nuttalli P19
TGTCAAAATTAAAAAGCTTTATATAAACTGAAAATACATGTAAATAATGTAATTTACACTATATAATATTCTATTTGTTAGTGTATGAATTTAAGATAAAACTACCTTCTATTTTTTTTAAGAAGAGTTTTTGAACTTTACCAACGTAACAATTGGTTGTAATGATTTTTTAAGATATTAACACACATCTATATATTTTGTAACTCTCTTATCTTTCAATGGTGTTGAATGGAAGAAGAATGGGCAATTGTAAAAATACAAAAATAATTGTTATTTAAATTGAGACATTCTCTGTTCATTTACACACTCCTTAATATGAAACTCCTCCTCCAAAAAAGAATAACAATTAAATTTACCTTACAACAGATCTTCATAATAAATGCTAATGAGGACTTTTAATATGAAACTTTCTAAAGATACTTCTGGAAATTCTTCTTTTCTTTAGTAAGAGAATTTATTCCTTTTTGTTGACGCTTTATTAAGTCTGAAAAACAACCACAACACCTTCTTTAATAAAGCTTATGACTATCAGATAAATTGGTTACAACCAAATGTGTTAATATCATTTTCATTTAATAATTGACTATGAAAAAATGATATTTGATTGATTTTAGCTAACCAAATTATTATGAAATAAGAAATACGTTCATAGTTCAATAAGACTTGTCAAGTATAATCAAAACATCATTTCAAACAATGTTAGTTTTGAATCTTAACTTAATTTAATTGATAATTAAAACAAATACAACAATGCAATAAATAAATTTCAATTAGTATAACACAAAAATAGATAAGAATGCCAATATAATAAATATCATTTAGACAAGAAAATAAAAGTATCTGTGTTATAAAATGAGTAAATTCATTAAGAATAAGAGTATTTTATATAACCGAAGATTATAATGAATGTTTAAATATTCTTTTAATAATGTACTAAAGGAAAAGAAGTAATGTATACTAAAGAAAATTAAATTTAAAATAACATAAGTTTAAAGAAAAATAAAAAAGAGAGAAGAAACAAAATTAATTTAATAAAATAAATATAAAAATTTTTAATAATAAATAAATTAAAGAAAAAGATGAAAACAATTGATTAACATTAAAGTTAATTTATGTTTTTATAACAAATGAATAAAAATATTATTATTTAATTTAATCTTTCTTAGCATTCTTTTTTTCTTCCTTCTTTTGTTTCTTTGCTTGTTTTTCTCTTTCTTTTTCTTCTTTTCTTCTTTGTTTTTGAATTTCTTCTTGTTCTTTCTTTCTTTTCTTTTCATCTGCTTCTTCAACAGCTTTAGGTTGATGATATAATTTATCAATTCCTTTCTCATATTTTTTAATTGTTGCATTTCTTTTCTCCATTGAAGTATTTGAATCAGTAGCACATTCAACATCAGGTAAATCAACAACAACAAATTTCTTTATTCTATATGATCTTGGTAATGTTTGATTAAATGCTTCAACTTTTTGTCTTAAGAATGTACCGAAGAATGCATCACTTCTAATATTTTCTTTACTTGGACATTTTTCTTTTAACTCTTCTTTTGCTTTATCATAATTAATTTCAAATAATGCTGAAAGGAATTTTTCATTTTCTCCAAGAATAATACATTTGACAATAGTAGGAATAGTACATAACATTTTTTCAATATAATGTGGTTCAATCATTTCTGCATTAGAAGTAACAATTAATGGATATTTATATCCGTTTGGTTGATAAAATTCTTCTTTTTCTTTACCAAACTTAGATGAAGTTGCCATTAAATATGTTTTAAATCCATTTTCAAATGGATAAACATGTTGACTTCCTTCATTACAATATCCACATGAAACAACACTTCCATTTGCAATAATTTCTCCTTCTCTTATTTCAATATTACATTCTTTTACTTTACATCCATAACTTCCTGGAACATATAAATTTTTCTTTTGCATTAAACAAAATCCTGTTGTTTCTGGTAACATTAATCCTTCAAATACTGTAATTCCAAGTCCAAGACATTTTGCTCTTGATTTTTCACTCATAACTCCCCAACATGCACAATAACATTTATGTAATCCAATAGCTTTTAATGCTTTATTATAAACAAGAGTTCTTGAAATTCCATATCCTTTTGGTTTAGATTCTCCAACTCCTTGTTTCATTTGTCCATCAACTCCTTTTTTAGCTGCAAAATTTTTTGCTTTACGAGTAAGAATAGTAGACTTATCAATTTTATCACTAGCATAATTTGATATTTTTTCATATATTCTTGGTGTTCCTAACATAAACTTTGGCTTATGTTGTTTTAACATTTTCATAAATTTAGGTCCTCCAAATTGAAGATCTGTTGGTTGTGCAATAATTACATGTAACTCTGCATTTAATGCAAAATACATTCCATATATTCTTTCTCCAAATGCTGATTGGGGAAGTACTTCCATAATAGTCATTTCTGATGATAATCCAGGGTCATTTGATTTTAATGCGGCACAAATATTTGAATGTGTCCAAATAACTCCTTTATAACCTTGTCCATGAACTAATGGAATAATTTCTGCTACTGTTTCTGGTTTTAATTCTTTTAATTGCTCTTCAAATGCTGTTTTATCAACTTTTTCATTAAAGTAAACACTCATTGAACAAAGATTTTTATCTTTTCCAACATCAGTTCCAACAATGACAAGTTGTAGGTTCTCATGTGTTTTTTGAACTTCTTTGAAATTATCAATAATAGTATTATCAATAAATGCAACATCTGCATTTATTAAATTAACAATAGACTCAAATCTATATGTTGGTAATGTTGGATTAACATAACAAACATATCTTCCTGTTAACATTGCTGCAAATCCAATAGAATATGCATTTTCACTATTTGCCATTGAAATAATAACTGCTTTATGTGTTTGTTTTAAAAATCCACATGCAAATCCTTCTACATCATTAATAAATTCTTTCCATGTTTTTTCTCTTATTTTATTTCCAAGAACAGTATATGCTTTCTTTTCATATGCTTTAGCTTTATTATATAATGATGCTAATGTTTCATTATTATTAACTAATCTCTTTTGTTGTTCTTCTGTTAATTTTCCATTAAAATTACAAATTTCTTCTTCTCCATTAATAAATGGTGAAATTGGTTTAGAAAATGCTCTTGGTGGTTCTTGAACTTCTTTTTGTTCTTCTGATTTATTTTCTTCTTGTGGAGATACACTTGATGGTTTTGCAATTTCTACTGGTGGAATATCTGGTGAACTAGAAGCAGATGGTGATCCTCCAATTTCTTCAACAGTTAATTCAGCTGGTTGTGCAACTGGTGTTTCTGGTTTTTCTTCAACAACAACAGGTCTTGGTGATGGTGTTGGTTCTTGTGAAACAGATGTTGGTTC
>NW_008575981.1:0-267 GCF_000257125.1 Entamoeba nuttalli P19
ATATAATCAACTATTTATTCAGATACATTATTTTCACTCTTCTGTGTCTTGTAACAAGAGTGTATCAATAATAAATATATCTTATTTATCACTTTCTCATTGTGTTCATTTGTTTCTGATTTTGTGTCATTATTTTCTTTATAGTTTCTGATTTTGCGTTATTATTTTCTTTCAAACCATTCTTCTTCAATTTGAATTTACAAAATGTAATTTTTAATCACTTGTATTTCAAAGTATATAATTTAATTTATTTAATATTCATTGATA
>NW_008575982.1:0-2461 GCF_000257125.1 Entamoeba nuttalli P19
ATGGCTATGCGTAGAATTCAAAAAGAGTTAAGGGAGATCCAACAGGATCCTCCTTGCAATTGTAGTGCTGGACCAGTTGGAGATGATATATTCCATTGGACTGCAACAATAACTGGACCTGATGATTCTCCATATCAAGGAGGATTATTCTTCTTAGATGTTCATTTCCCAGTTGATTATCCGTTTAAAGCACCACGAGTAACATTTATGACAAAAGTATATCATCCAAACATTAATAAGAATGGTGTTATTTGTCTTGACATTCTTAAAGATCAATGGAGTCCTGCTTTAACTCTTTCTCGTGTATTGTTAAGTATTTCATCTTTATTAACTGATCCTAATCCTTCTGATCCTCTTGATCCAGAAGTAGCTAATGTATTACGAGCTAATAAGAAACAATTTGAAGATACAGCAAGAGAATGGACTCGTATGTATGCTCGACCATAAACATTAGTATTTATTAATTAAATATTTGTCTCTCCTTATTCAATTCAGTTTATTTTTAGATAACATAATTAATGATGTCAAAATGTGAAACTGAGTGATATGAATATTAAAGAACTATATGAAAATGTTATTAATTTGTGTTAAAGAAAATAAATATATTATTAGTAGTATAAAAGTAGTTAATTTAAGGAGAAGAAACGTTTAATTATTTTCAGTATCAACCATATATTCGACTTCAGACATCCCACGAAGAATTAATGATATGATTTGATAAACAGGAGTAAATTGATATGGTAATTTTTTGTATAAGTTAAATTGTTCAATACAATTATAAATACTGTTATATTTAAGGAAGTTAATTTTACCATTTTCTATTGTTGTATCTAGACCACATCGAATAGATGAAATATGATGTAAAGTAATTCCAATAAATGGAACAAATGGTTGTTTAGATGAAACACATGAATCAATTCCTTTTCTATAATTAGAATAACAACTTTTTGAGTCAAACATAGTTGGTAAAGTGAATGCGTCAACTTTTCTATTTGAGAATCGATTTTGAAATTCTTTTTTATGATCAGCTGAATTAAATACTGTTGCAAAAACTGCCATTGAATGGAAATCCTTATTATCATATAATTTCATCCATATATCCATGAATTTTTCTTTTACTTTTTGCATTCCTATAGAGGCTTTTTCTGAGTCTGGAAGAATACGTTCACTAAAGAGTGATTGTCGTAACCATTCTACAGCAATGTTATAAAATTTTAATACAGCAGAAATATGAGTTCCAGTTGCCATCACAAATTCAGATGATGAGATTGAATCATATAAGTGTTGATCAATTATACATAAAGCTTGAGCAATTAGAGTAGGATCAATATCTTTTAAATACAATTTATTTGAAAGAATGTCATTTGGTAATTGTGGTTGTTCAGTTAAATCCATTTTACAAGATGGGAAATATTGTTTTAATGTCTCATGGTCTTTAAGAATTAAATTGAATTTATCAAAGTTACTTGCAACTTTACCTAATTTTGATTTTATTATATCATCAGTAAATTCTGGCATTTCAAGTTCAGTAAGTAATGGAATCATTTGAGTAGTGAAATCTGATGAAAAATGTTCAATCCAATAACTAATGATGTATTTGAATTTTTCAATATTTTGGTCTTTGATTTGAATAAATTTGTTTAAGAGTTCAATCGGTGTAATAAAATCACGATATACGGTTAAGAATTTATTTAAGTAAACATCAGTACTAGTCATTGTAAATAAAATTAATTGATTTGTTGACATCGCTGCAGGTATTTCAATACCATCAGGATATTCACTACATTTTTCTAAAATAATTTCACAATTATTATTAGGAACAATATTTTCATCAGTAATAGGAATGTCAGTGTCAGTAGATGTATGGAAAGAAATATGTTGGTCATATTCTTCGTCTGGTAATTTAGCAAAATCTTCTTCTTCAAATGGTAATTTTTCAAACAAATTATCACTATCAGTCAGTCCTAATTTAACCATTCCTTCAAGAGCATCTTTTAATGATGGATCAGATGTATAATTTACGAATTGAGGTGAGTCAGGATGAAGTAATTGATATTTGGGATGTTTTGATAAAACTTCTTTTACTAAAGCAATTCTTGTTTCTTGTAATTTTTGTTCTTTTAAATATTGACAAATTAATGCAATAACTTCTTCTTCAGGTAAAGTGTCAGGATTAACCACTTTATTTTCTGATAAGTTACGAGCAAATGAAGGAAGAGAATATTCTTTTAATTGAGTATTTTGCCAATTGTCTTTAAGTCCTTCTAAAAATCTTGTCTCTTCAGCTAACTGTAAA
Organism: Entamoeba nuttalli P19; assembly: GCF_000257125.1. Taxonomy (NCBI): domain Eukaryota; phylum Evosea; order Mastigamoebida; family Endamoebidae; genus Entamoeba; species Entamoeba nuttalli. Next base: position 2,297 of record NW_008575982.1, read on the forward strand.
ACTTCTGGGTGATTTATCATTACCTTTTCTTCCCAATTTTTCTTATCCTCAATTTCATTAACAAAAGGTACATCATCTATTTGTGTTTCTTTTAATCCACTCATCTTCTTATTGAAAATCTTTATTTTTAAGTTCTTTTTATCTTTTTTTCAATAATTTAATTTT
>NW_008575983.1:0-302 GCF_000257125.1 Entamoeba nuttalli P19
CATAGAGATATTAAAGCAGCTAATATTCTTGTAGCAAAAGATGGAAGTGTAAAAATTGCAGACTTTGGAGTTAGTGTTCAAATGAATGGAAATGAAAAACAAGAAGGAGGGAGTGATGAAGACCCAATTGGAACACCCAATTGGATGGCACCTGAAGTTATTCAAATGCAAGGGACTACAGTTAAAGCAGATATATGGGCATTAGGATGTACTGTTATTGAATTGATAACAGGAAATCCACCATATTATGATTTAAATCCAACAGCAGCATTATATAAAATAGTTAATGATGACTATCCACC
>NW_008575984.1:0-3852 GCF_000257125.1 Entamoeba nuttalli P19
TCATGATATTAGTTGTAAGTAAAATATAGACTAGTGGAGTATATTTGATGGTTTAATGAAATAGCTGAAAATTAAGTTTGATTATTTAAGTTAGGTAAGTGTTTGAATCATTTACATTGAGAAGAACAAGATGAATTGGTTAAATTACGTAATGAAACAATTATGGTTAAGTGATGATATAAAAAATAAATGAGAAATAGTGAAATAATAATAAGGGACAGAACAAAGAAGAACGTGAATACAAAGAGAAGTGCCTCAATAAAGAAAAGATAGAGAATAATAAATAAGAAAAGAGAAGGATGAGTGAAATGCCGTTATAAATTAGAATTGAAATAAAAACAAAATAATAACAAGACGTAATTCTGTTGAATAAAGAATAAGAAAATGTCAATTTATTTTGGATTAACCCTTTTTTGGTTAGCAACAATACGATCTCCTAAGTTAATTGCTAATGATTGAGTTTTACTTCTGATTCTAACCCATCCACTGATTTTATTTCCTATTTTCTCTGCAGATAAGTTGATTAATGCATCTTCATCAAACAAGTTCTTAGCGTAGAAGTTGGCAGATAAAAATCCAATGCTATCACAAAACATTATTGCTGGTGTGACGCATTGTAATTTAGCAATTGAACATAATAAGTGTGCATATTCTTTTAAATCAGTACATTCAGTGTCAACAGGAATTTTATTTTCCCATTCATATTCCATCCATTTCTTTTGATACACTTCAATATCTACATCACATGGTGTCATTTGGTCCAAATATTCAATTCTTAATTCATTTAATATCAAATTAGCATCCAATGCATTGTATGTAACATTCTTATCAGCAATGTCATAATTAACATATCCACTAATCACCCCAACAGTAGTTGCATCAACTTTAACTCCTAAACTAACACGGACAAAATCACCAGGACCAAGAGTGACTGGTGATGGTTTAGTTTTTACAGTCATTCCTCCATGTGGAATTAGTTCAATAGTGATATTTTGTAATGTGCTTGGTGTTTGATTCATAATAAGACAATCTAAAGTAATATCAAAGTGAGTGACAGTAACAATAGCTTCAATATAGAATGGATCAGAATATCCTGTTAATTGAACAATATTATTTAAGCGTTCTAATTTTCTTTCTCCTTTAATTTGTTCAATTCTACTTTCTTTTTCTTCATTTTCTTCTTCATCTGCGGTATTGAAAATTTCATAATGAATTTTTTCATCAATTTGATGAATGTCTTTATGTTCTTTTCTTTTAGCTCCTTCTTCAATTTCTTTTCGAATATTTTTTTCTATTTCTTCAATTTGTTTCATTTGTTCATTATATTCTGTTTTCTTTCCACTAATAATAAAAATGATGTTTTGAATAATTTCTTTACAGTCTTGGCTCATCTTGTTGTGTGTCTCATTCTTCTTCTCTATTTTGATAACCTCAAGTAATATTTGAATTCCTTTTGCTCTAATACAGTTTCCTTCTTTACCTGTAACTTTGCTACAAATCTTTGCAATACCAATAGCCAAACTAGAAATAACCAATGAATCCATTTGTTCAATCATTGTTCTTAATCCAACTTTTTGGAAGAATTTATTCTTTTCAGTTTGTTTGTCATATGTTTCTATAACACTTCCATATGTACCATCAGCTAATACAACAGTCTTACTTTCAATAATTCCATTGTCCTTCTTTTCTTCTTCAGTTTCTTTCTCTTCAATATCTTTTTCTATAAATGTTTCTTCTTTGTTTGGTAATTCAACAATCAACTTCTTGAACATACTAATAACCTCATCGTAATGACTACAATATTCACATATCATCCAAATAATACTTCTTAATGTTTTATTGTCACTAACCTCTTCAATAAAGTCGATGAGTCTTTCAACTGTATTTTCTCTTTGTTCTCCTTGAAGACGATGTTCAATATACTCAATAGCCTCTTTAGCTAATTCTGGTGTAGTTAATGCTTCAAACATGACATCATCGATTTCAACTCCTTCATTAACTTCTTTACATTTACGAAGTGCAACCAACACCTCAACAACAAATTCAGTATCATCTTTTCCTATTTCTTTTCTAAGAGCAGTGACTATTTCACTAGCATTTCTTGGTGCTAGTGATGTCATTACAAGTTGAAGAACATCTTTTCTTATAGAAGGAATTGAAAGCATTCTTAGTAATGATGAAATACAACTTCCTTTGATAACTTTTGGGTATCTTGAACAAATCATTTTAATTCTTTGGATACCAATTATTTTGACATTAACATCAGATGAAGAACAAACAACATCAACTAGTGTTTGTATACTTTGAGTAACAACATGAGCATTACCTGTAATCAAAGGGAATATTGATGCAACTTCTAATTTAACCATTAATGAATTTGATGAAATAAGACATCCTAAAATCTCAATGTATTTACTTTTGAATTGAGGTGTTGATTTATAAATTAAACGAATAAATTTAAGAACAACCATTATAAATGGTTCAGAGAATGTAGTAATTTGTTGTGCAATAGAAATTAAGAATTTAATAGCATGTTCTGGTAAATAACGTGTAATAACTGAAAATATAACAACACGAGTCATTGAATCTTTTTCTTCTTTTAATGCTTTTCTTAGAATATCCCCTGCATGTTCAACTAATGAAGGATCAACTTGATAAATATGACCAATAGCATTAGCTGTGGCTTTTCTTACATAAACATGTTTATGTGTCATATTTTCTAAAATAGCATTAACAAGTGGTTGAATAATTTCTTTTTCTGATACATGACAAAGAAATTTCAAAGTAATTCCTCGAATATATTCATTTGGGTGGTTTAAGTCTTGTAATAAACCATTAATAGCTAAAATAAGTTCTGGTCTTAATTCTCCTTTATCCATTTTATCAATAGACTCTAAATAAATTAATACTAATCGTTTAATTTGATGTTCAGTACAAGGCATTGCATTTCGAATTACCTCCATTAATAATTCTGGATGATGATCTCCATTTAACTCAGCAGTAATAATCTAAACATGAGCATTTCCTTTTTATTTCATTTAATCAAACAAACTTTTGTTAATGCTGTAATTTTTGATTTAACATCTGCTTGTGAGAGTGATTTACTGACATCCTCAACCCGAAAATCTCGATAAGGGTTGTTTAACAATAAAGTACAATTTCCATCCATTCTTCTATTCAATATCTTAAAATTATTAGATCTCTTCACAACAAAAAATATAAATCAACCTAAACTATTATTTATTATAAAATTACTTTCTAAAAACAAAATAAAAACAAATCACTTTCAAATAGAAAAGACAATATAAATTCAAAAAGCACTCAATCACTGTTAATCCACTATAAGGAATTACAAAATTGTTTATCTCTCTTTATTCAACAATAAGTTCTGAAACTTTCCAATCTTCAAATGATCCATTTGGTAAACGACGTCTGATAATAAATGGGATTTTACCTGCTTTTAATTCTGCCATAGCAATCTCAAGAGCATCTGTCATTCCATTTAATGGGACAAAAACTGGAGCATTCATTGAAATTTGAAGGGCACGAGTTCCAAGTACTCTTGCCTTTTCATATTTTGTCATAAATCTTGTTGTTGTTCTGTCATCTCCTTTAATTTCTTTTTCTTCAATATAATTATCAACTCCCAAATCGTCATAATAATCTATTACAAGATCCTCATTGTTTGAATCCTCTGACATACTATAACTATCATTACCAGCCTCGTTATCAGAACTCATTCTATATTCTATATTTTATTAGTTCTTTAGGTTTTTCTTTTATTTTTCTTCTTATTCCAAAAACAAATCACAAAATTTTTCTTCTTTTTAGTTTATTGTTATTAAAAATAAA
>NW_008575985.1:0-214 GCF_000257125.1 Entamoeba nuttalli P19
TAGTTATCATATCAAATATTATAATGATACCAATTGTAATAATGAAGTTGAAGAAAATCTTAGTCCTCTTCTTGTCCAAAAACCTATTATTTCATCAATACATAAGATTAATAAATTAGAATTAAATATTAACCAAGAAGTACAATTCAAAAGAATGGAACAAAAGAAGATTGATGAAACTGACCCAAAGAAATCAGATGAAACTGATCCTAAG
>NW_008575986.1:0-285 GCF_000257125.1 Entamoeba nuttalli P19
AGAGAAGAGTAATGTTAAGTTACTTGATTTATTATTAGCATTACTTGTGAATTTTAGTAAAATACCTGAAATAGTAAAAGAAAACCAATAAATAAACTTTAAAGGATTAAAGGAAGTTAAAAAAGAAAATAAGATAAATAACACTTCACATTTTTGGATAATGAATAAATCATCAAGTGGTGGTAATACTAATAACACTGAAAATAACAGTTTTGAAGAAAATAATGAAAAGAAAGGACAAATTGAGATGGAAGTATTTGATGTAGATGAAGGGTATGTAGAAGA
>NW_008575987.1:0-1318 GCF_000257125.1 Entamoeba nuttalli P19
AAAAAATAAAAGTAAGTTTTAACTGTTTTGTAATTCAACAAAAACATTGATTATTTTTGTTTAACATTATCAATTTATGGTTAGTATCAAAATGAAATATTAATGATATTTATTGTTGATGATTATATTATTAAATTTCATTTAATTTATTATTCACGAATGTATTAGATGAAATATTAAAGTATTTGTTAGAGACTAATATGATAAAATATTTAATTTTCATAATTAGTTTATCAATTATTACATTCATTATTATCCATTCTGTTATAGTCTTTATATTAATTATTAGAATGAAATACAGATTAAATACAAAGATAAAGATAAAGAATCGAAGAATAAATTAAAAAGAATAATATAATGTAATAAATACTAAGTACAATGAAACAACGACTAACATGTAACATAAAATAAATCAGATACATATTAAGTTATTAAATAAAAAGGAAATTGTGAATATTAATAAATGATTGAATGAAATATTATTTCAATGCTTCATTTATTTATTAATTCTTGAAACTAATTGAAATCAAAATAAATAATGAAGAAAGACAAACAAAATAAAATGAGTTAAAAGAAAACTTATTACCAATTTTAATACATTGAATTTCTAATATAAAACAACAAGTAAATTTGATAACAATGAACTTCACCATTTAGAAGAAAGAATAATAAACATCATAATATAAAAGAAAACAAAGAAAACAAATGAGTCAAGAATAAATAAAAGAAATAACTGATACAAAACACAAATTAAATCCCATTTAATTTATCAATTAAAACATACAACTTCATTTTATAATGAAAAATATTATTCAATCTTGTATCATTTCATTATTACTTGATCTGTTGATTATCTTATATTATTCAAAAACAAATTGAATTTCATTATTTTCTGTTTTTTGTTGTATTTCTATATTGATTTAAAGACACATTTTGAGTCTCTTTTATTTTAATTCTTTTGTATGTTTGTATCTATAAAAACATTAACACTGAAATATTGTAATTATTTTTACTATACTTAATTCAATGAACATTATCTGAACAATTTCAAACAGCATTCATTAATCTTTGAATAATCATCTAATGGAATTAGATTATAAAATAATTTTCCACATTCTCTCTAGATTGTTTAACACCATTTCTAAATTAATAAAATCTTTAATTCCATCATAATGCACTAGTGTTATTGTTATTGAATTGCTATTTTATTACTGTTTGTTTATTAGTTCTTCTTTCATTTTAATTTGAATATTCAATATTTTTAAGATTATTATCATTTGGTATTCTTCTTTCTTAGTTTTTAAATTACCATCAAAAA
>NW_008575988.1:0-5702 GCF_000257125.1 Entamoeba nuttalli P19
TTTTTTTTATGAGGTATGAAAAAGAAAAGAAAAAACTTAAAGGGAAAGAACTAGAATAACAAATATTACAATAAATGTCAAGTAGTAATGATTTAAGTAGTGTTCTTGATAAAAACCAATCAACAATATTTAACGAGATAAAAGGATTAAAATTCTCACCATTGACATATGAAAGATATAATGAACTTTTAGAAAAATACACTATTTCTAATTATCCATCAAGTCATTTATTAATATTAAAGGAACAAACACGAACACTGAATGATAAGAATTTATCAAAAGTAATTTCATCATTAAAAAATTATCATGAAAATATATCTCCTTCAATGAAAAAATCACTTGAACCTGTTTTTGTTGAAACACTTCAAAGTGTTGAACGATTTTGTCAAAGACAATGTTCATTATTAGATAAACTAACAGATTTAGTACATCTTTTGTTAAGTGAAGTACCAGATGGAGTATTATCTCCATATCATGCATTATTAGCACATATTCTCTTTGCAAAAAAAGAATATGAACATGGTAAAATATTATATTTTACAAAATATCATAAAGTTCAACAACCAATGAATTCTTTCACTCTTCAATTGTTTTTGTACTATTCAGGATGTATTGCTTTGTATAATCGTGATCTTCAAGAAGCTTATTTCCTTTTTGATCAATGTATTACAACACCATCAAAAGAGATAACTCCACAATGTGTTGCAGCATGGAAAAAAGAGGCATTACTTTGTCTTATAATAAATTACAGTTTATATCCTGTTTCAAAACAATTCAATTACTTTATTGATTTATACAAACCATTATTGGTTTATAAACAAATCCAAGAAAATTTCATCAATGGACCAGAAAAGGTGAAATTCATTATTGAAGCATTTTCATCAGTACTTAAACAAGATGGGAATTTAGGATTAGCTCAACAAGTTGTTGTTTCATATATTTATTCAGGAATTAATAAAGTTTCTAAAGCATTTAACTCAATTAGTGTTGAGGCATTAGCAAGAAGAATTCATTATGATAAAAATCTATTAAGCGTAGGACTGAACAAATTAATAAAAAAAAGGTTAATTAATGCATCTTTTGATGGTGATATTATCGTATTTGAAGAAGTAAAAGTTAAAGACAAAGGACTTGTTGAATTACTTTTCCAATTAAAGGAATGTGAACAAATTTATGAAGAAATGAAACACCATTTAACAATAAGAGAAGAAGAACAAATGAATAAGAAAGAATCAATTAATTAATGGTAATTTCATAAATTTTTAAAGCAGAAATTTCATTTTCATTTCATTAAAACGAAAAAAAAAAAGATTTTTGAGAAATTTCATAAATCACAAAAAAAATAATAAAAGAAAAAGTCAGTTAAAAAGAAAAAAGAAAAAGAGAAAAGTTGAGAAGAAAAGAACTTAGAAAATAACAAACAAAAACATAAAAAATGATTAAAGCATTTATTATCATTAATAATATGGGAAAAATTCGATTAGTTCGTTTTTATAATCATATGAAAGAAGAAGAACAACAAAAAGTTGTTAGAGATTTATATGCACTCTTATGTAAAAGAACGGGAAAGTCATGTAATATTATTTCTGTACCACAATCTATTTGGGGAGAAAAAGGAATTACTGCAGTTAGTAGAACATACGCTACTCTTAGTTTTATTTGTGTATTTGATGATAATGAAAATGAATTATTTATTCATTCATTAATTCAAAATATTGTTGAAGTTCTTGATAAATGTTTTGAGAATGTTTGTGAATTAGATTTAGTTTTCCATTCTGATAGAGTACATTATGTATTAAATGAATTTATTCAAGCTGGATTAATATTAAATAATGACATTGACTCTATTATCCGAGTATTAACAGAACAAGCACAATTAGAAAAGACAGACACACCTGCAATTAAACAAACTGCAATTAACGTTTAATTTACATTTTGTTATAAATTAAAATAAACTACTTTTTGTTTAATTTTTTCTTCTATTTGAAACAATAAAAACAAAATAAAAGAAAACAGTCGAATTATGAAATTGGCATCTTTTATTCTATTGATTTTCGTTTCAAACGAGCAAGAAGAACATCCACTTGTTTAGGGGTTAACCAATTATCTCTACAAAATTGATGATATTCACTTGGATTATCAATAAATTTTTGAGCACAACCATCATTAAGTATTTGTTCACATAAATCTACAACTTGTTGTGCATCTTTTTTATCCATCTTTCTAATTATAAAAATGTCAAATAACTGCCAACTAACTTCTGAAACAAATAATGATGCAACTCCTACTATAGCACACCCAAACATTGGAATTCTATAATCATTTAATGAATCTGAAATTGGTCCAACTATAAGAGGTAAAGAAAAAGCTACCATATTGTATGTTAAAGATTCTTGAAGACCAACATATATAGATGAAATATTTGATGTTAACATTGAAAGACGAGAAGTTGTAATTAAGACATTTTGGAAAGAATATGCACCACATAATCCTAAGAAAACTGCACTTAATAATTGAGCAATCCAATGAGAAACTACTCCACAAATAAAATGATTAATAATTGATACTGTCATAAAGAAATACATTAATCCTCTATTAAAATACATAAATTTAAATTGTGCTACAGTAAGAATTCCTACTGTATACATAAAATAAATTGTACAAAAGAAAACTCCAATAAAAATATCATATCTGTCATCATCACCTTCCATAGTAGGGAAATATCCATCTTTGGTATCAAAAATTCTATTAAAATATTGTGAACCATATGTTAATAAATTTCCATAACAAGTAATACAACATACAAATGATGGAATAAGAAATTGCATAGTTCTCTTTTTAAGTCTTGCACGTTCATTCTTTCCCATTTGCCAAATAATTGGTTCATTCTTTTTCTTTTCTTCTTCTGTTTTTAATTCTTCTTCTGTCATTTCTTCTGGATTTTTAACTTTAGTATATGATAAGTCTTTCCCACAAACTACACTTCCTTCCCAACATGGATAAATAATAAATACAATAACTAATGCAGCTACTGATATAGATAATGCTTGTGATGCACCTAATTTTGTGAATAAAAATGCTCCACACAAATATCCAAGTGATTGTCCAAATGTCCACATTCCACTAAACACACCTAACCAAAATTCTGCATCTCCTGCTGTACTTTCTCTTGAAATTGAAGTTTGAATTGGAATCCAAAATAAAACATATGAAAATGCATACATAACACCCATAATCCATAATATCCATAAATTATCATTAATAAACATTAATAAAATACACGCTGCAATATAAATTAATACACCAATTCTTGCAAGTAACCATCCTGGAAGAAAATTATTAATAAACCCACATACCCATGATAGAAGAAAACAACATCCAAAATTAATTGCATTAATAATTGCTAAATCCCAATTACTTGCATCTTGTTTTGTTGCAACTAAAGGAACGACAAGCCAAAATAAAAATGCTGCATAATTATATAATAATGAACACGCACAATATCTCCAGAAATTACTCAATACATATTTAAACAGAATAAATACCATTAATGTATCTTTTTCTATTTATATTTCTTAAAGATCAAAGGCATGTCATATTTATTAATTATAAACCCTTTATTTTTATTCTTTTTTTAAGTCATTTTATTATTTATGTTATTTATCTTAAATTTAATTTTTTTTTTGTTTAAGAAAAAAAAAAATATAAAAATAATACTTTTTCATGAACAGTGAAGATTCAACATTAAAACAAAGAAAGGAATATTATGATAAATCATTTCCTGTTGAAACATTTTATAAATGGATAACAAGAAATAAAAGATATTCTGATACAAGAGAATTATCATTTACTATGTTTGATGAAAGTTATATTCGATATCAACACTTTAAAAGTAGTGAAGAGTTAAAGAGAAAATTAAAAGAGAAAGTACCAATTAAATTTGATATTGGAGCAGTATTTGATAAATTATTAATTGGAGTAACTAATACACCTTTATTAAGAGAATTTGTTATTGATATTGATATGGATGAATATAATGATGTAAGATATTGTTGTCAAGGAACAAATATTTGTGAAAAATGTTGGACATTATTAGTTGCTGCTGTTCAAGTATTAAATTATATTCTTCATGAACAATTTGGATTTAAACATATTTTAAATGTATTTAGTGGAAGAAGAGGAATTCATATTTGGGTATGTGATGATAGTGCAATGGAAATGACAGACACATTAAGAATGAATGTTGTTCAATATTTAAATCTTTTTGAAGCAAAGAATACAAATTCATTAAATGAATCATATGTAGTAATTCCTGGACGTCATGCATTATTTGATGATTCATATCAAATTTTAGAACCTTTATTCAAAAAATATCTTCATGATGAACAAATTCTTGAAAGTTCTGAAAGACGTTCTCGTTTTATTAGACTTATTCCAACTTCAAAACAATCTCAATGTGAAGAAAAAGAAGATTTATCATGGGATTATGTAAAAAGAATTCTTGTTTGTTATTTCTCTTCTTTATTTCTTTGTTTTTTTGTAATACTTATTTACATAAATTAGAGTGATGATCCTAAGGCATTACAAAGAATTGTTTTTACTTATCTTTATCCTAGACTTGACATTAATGTTTCTATGAAAAGAAATCACTTACTTAAAGCTCCTTTTTGTATTCATCCTGCTACTGGAAATATTTGTGTTCCAATACCATTTAATAAAATAATAGACTTTGATGTTACAAGAGTTCCTACATTAATTTCTGTTCAAGAGGAACAAGAAAATAAAATAGAAATAATACAAAATAATAAAATGGAAGAAGAAGATTCTTGTAATGATAGTTATAATGATATGGACGAAAAACAAAAATATTCATACAAAGAATTTGTACAATTCTTTGATTCATTTGTGAATGATCTAATACAATAAATTTTTTTTTTGATTGTTTGAGTTATTTTTCTTTATTAATATTATTGTTCATGAATAAAGCATTTCTTATTTTTTATTAGTTATTATATTTTACCAATGAAATAACACAATAAAATGTTCTCTGTTATGAAAAGATAAACAAAATGAAGTGAAATTCATAGGCATTTTTGGCTGTATAGAATATGATTTCAAAAAAAGTATTGTTTCCTTTACAATTGATACTTAATAAAGTGATTGTTGAATTAAATAAAAGAGGAAATGATATAATTAAATACAATGTATATAGTTTAAAAATCGATTAATGGTGAATATAAATTTGTTGGGGAAACAACAATTGGTTGGTCAAGAACTTCACAATAATGTTGAACAAGTGCTTCATATCGATTTCTAAACCACATCTCATTTGTCCAAATAGAGATAGGTTTAAGGTCTTTTGTTTTTATTAACGTTCCTCCAAAAGATCTAAAACTTCTGTTTGGATAATCAGGAATAAATCCAGCTAATTGTGTAAACACTTTGTTTTTTATTCGTTCTTTTTTAGTCATGTAGACTTGATATGCACATGCATCAGGAATTTTAGCTTCTGATGCTGTAAGAAAATTGTATAATTTATTTGCAAATTCATCATCTAACTTAACTCCAATTGGTGGAATGAAAATTAAATCAGCCTTACTGTAATCACCTGACTTTTTACCCATATCATGATAGATTTCAGACACACAAATATCCTCTTTGTATTGGTCAAATGGATATTCATTTTCTGTTTCATGGCGGTA
>NW_008575989.1:0-350 GCF_000257125.1 Entamoeba nuttalli P19
AGTGGATACAGATCCACTAGAGGAGAATGAGGGATAAGAAAGTTCTATTTCAATGAGTGAGAAATTCTGATGATAGAGAATGACAATCTAATACCCATTAGACTTGAAATAGTCAATGTGATGAGTGGTGATAGTGTTGTAGTAGGAGATAGAAGAGTAGAAGAGAAGTATGAGTTTTCAGAAAGAATTAAAAAGAGATAAGTAAATTCAATGAGAAGGAAACTATTGATCAAGAGGATAGAAGTAGTAGAGATACATAGAATATCAACTCCAACACAAATTATCTTCAAGAAATTAGAAAAGATGAAATAAATGAAAAATTGTTAAACATTAAATAATTAAACAAGAAA
>NW_008575990.1:0-1751 GCF_000257125.1 Entamoeba nuttalli P19
CAAAAAAAAAAACAAAAAGATCTTTGAAAGACTTATGTTATTTTTTGTATTATTAATTAGTCAAGTAGTCATTGGAAATGTATTACCTCCATTTGACTCAACAATATTATCAAATCCACAAATACCTATATTATTAGTTGCATGTAAAGTGTTTGATGAAAAATGTAACCAATTACAACGTATTGTTAATAAAACTCAAGTCAGTTTGGCAGAAGAATTTCCAAATTTGATAAGTTCAGTGACTGAATATAGTGTTGTAGAGACACTTAAACCACAAAATGAACCAAGTCTATTTATCTTAAGACCAAATGAAAAACCAGTTGAATATACTGAAGCATGGCAAACATCAATGGTTAGGAATTGGGTATTTCAAATGATGTTACCAATTACAACAGATGTTAAAACAATGGAAGAATTAGATAAAATATTAAATTCAGAAACACCAATTGTTGTTGTACTATTTACATATGAAAAGAATATTGATATAATTATGAAATATAAAGCAATTGCTGAAATACAGGCGAGTGATGAAGTTTTATTTGTAAATGCTGTTGGTGATGAATTTGTTTCAAAGTTTAATAATAAAGAATATACAGTTAAAATTCGACATCGAATTGGAAATCAAACACATTTTTTTGAAGCTGATAATTCCACAGATTTAATTACTTTTATATCAAATGGTATATTTCCACTTTATTCAGTGTTTGATCCAATGTACATTCATGATATTAATGATAGATATATATTATGGGTATTTTTCAATCAAACATTAAATGAACAATATGACCAATTATTTAGTGAAATAGCAATTAAATATCATAACAAAATGGTTGTTACTAAATTTGATATTCATTCTTTTCCAGAACAATTAGAAAAATATGGATTAAAAACAGCACCAAGTATTGCTATTCTTCACAAAAATCAAAGAACTTCTTATCCTTTTAATGGAACATTAACTAAAGAATCTGTAAATAAATTTATTCATGATGTATTTAATGGAGAAGCTAAACCATATTTACAATCAAGAAAGAGAGAAGATGTTGGAGAAGATGAAATAGTTTCAAATGATCTTCAAGAATATATTCATAAAGATAAATGTGTAGTTATTGTTGGTTGTACAACACAATACTTTAGAAAAGTTTGGGTAGATCCATTGAGAAAAAGACTTCCTGATGCAAAAACTTATTTTATGAATTTAGATGAAGATGAATTACCACCAGAATATGACTTTGATGATCTTCCTATTGTTTTAATCTTTCCTGAAAATAAAACATTAATTTCAATTAAAGATGGCATACAATTAAGTCAAGATGCTATTGCAGAAAAGGTTCTTGAAGTTTGTGGTGGTACAGATAATGGACATATAGAAGTTATTGAAGAAGGATTGAAAGAACAAGAATATCAAGGACAGTATGATGATTATATGAAGTCATTAGGATTAAGTAATGCTGATTTAGAAGATATTGATGACATTGAAGATGGAAGTAATGACAGTACTTTTGAAGACTTATTGAAACAAATGAATGAAGATAATTACGATGAAGAAAATGAGTTTGATGGTTCTGAAGATTTTGATAGTAATGGAATAGAACAAAATGAAGATATACACAAAAACAAAGAAGAGCTTTAATTCAATTTTTAGTAATAAGTATAACATAATATGTTAATGTATTAATCTTGTCAATTATGAAAATACTTTATTTTAATTTCTTCAATATGTTTTTTACTTCATTTAAATACGTTAAAAAAAA
>NW_008575991.1:0-365 GCF_000257125.1 Entamoeba nuttalli P19
CATTAGAAGTTAATAATGATGAAGTGTTTCCAGTTAATAATGATGAAGTGTTTGATTATAGTAATGAAGTACTTCCAGTTAATAGTGGTGCAGTACTTCCAATTAATAATAATTCATTACAAGTTAATAATGGTGAAGTATTTCCAGTTAATAATAGTGAAGTACTTCATCAAATTGAAGGTTCAAGTAATGAAGGAGTTATTTTACAGAATAATGAGTCTAAGACATATGTTTATATGAAAAGATACGAGAATAATGAAGAATATTTACAACCAGATCATCATTCTGATATGGGAATTAAAGAATATGGGTTTATTCAAGGTATGTATTACGATTTTTGAATAAATTCATTGTTTTAAGTAATT
>NW_008575992.1:0-8205 GCF_000257125.1 Entamoeba nuttalli P19
TAATACTTAATTAATTGCTTTTTATTTAATTGAATACTTTTTAATTAATGTATTTACACAAAGTATTTATATTTTTTGAAGTTTTTTTACATTTACCTTAAAATAACAATTTGTGTTTTTTAGTTAAAGAATTTGAAATTAAATATTATATTATAAAGATAATATTTTAATTTAATCTACTCTTAAAAAAAAGAATGAAAAGTTTTTGTTTTTAACTTATTTTGGAAATATGATAATTTCATAAAATAATTGAAAACAATTTAAAACCAGAAGTAAAGAACCACAAAAGATGAATGAAATGAGTTTTGGGAAGTTTATTTAAAATAGAGTATCAAAAAAAGAGAATAAGTATATTAGAGGAATATTGGGAAATAAAAAAATAATAAGAGAATTGATTGAAAAAAAAAAGAAATACCAGAAGAAAGACTTCTATTTGGTTCTTATTATTTTTGACAAACTAATCTTAACACTTTTCTTTTTGAACTTAAAATAATTTTTTTAGTTATTCCAAACTTTAAATGTTTATTTATTCAAATGCCTAAAGAAGGATGGCTAGCAAAACAAGGAGGTGGATGGAAAAACTGGAAACATCGTTGGTTTGTGTTAGATGGAACCACATTAACATATTATAAAGATCAATTAGTTTGTTATTAACAACAACAGAACAAAAAGAGAAAGAGAATTAAAAGTATAGAGAATGAAAAAGATGGGAGAAATTGATTTAATGTTAGCATTTGCTATCGTTCCAAATGAAGAATTAAAGTTAAAAAATTTTCCATATATATTTTCAATAAGTACACCTTCCAGAGTATATAATATTTCAGCGTCATCATCAAAAGAAAGAGATGAATGGATTGAATCATTATTAAATTCAAAAAATAAAAAAGAAACATTAATAGAAGAAGAAGAAGAAAAACCAATTAGTATAGAAGATTTTGATATAATTACATTATTAGGAAAAGGAGCATTTGGAAAAGTATTATTAGTAAGATATAAAAGAACAGGAGAAAAATTCGCATTAAAGATGGTTGAAAAAAAGAAAGTTATTGAAATGGAAGAATTAGAACATACAATGACAGAAAAAAATATCTTACAAAAAGTAAAACACCCATTTTTAGTGAATTTATATTATTCATTTCAATCAAGTACTCATGTTTGTTTTTAAATAAATTATATATAAAAAGTAATAATTAAATTTAGTTACATTATGTTATTGATTATTGTCCTGGAGGAGAATTATATTATCGTTTAATTCAAGAAAAATCATTTTGTGAAAGTAGAACACAATTTTATATTAGTCAAGTCATTTTAGCATTAGAATGTCTTCATCAAATGAATATAATTTATAGAGATGTTAAATTAGAAAATGTATTAATTTGTGAAGATGGATATCTTAGACTTACAGACTTTGGTTTATCTAAAGAAAATGTTGCTGGAAATGAAACAACAGCTACGTTTTGTGGTACTCCTGAATATCTCTCTCCTGAAGTTGTTTTAGCAGAACCTTATACTAATGTAATTGACTGGTGGGGAGTAGGAATTATGACATATGAAATGATGCATGGACAGGCACCATTCATTAGCGATAACATTCAACAACTTTATCAAAAAATTTTATATTCTCCAGTAATTTTTCCAACAACATCTCCAGTTTCTGCTGTATGTAAAGATTTTATAACTAAAATGTTAGAAAAAAAAATTTGTGATCGTTTAAGCACACCAGAGAAGATTAAAACACATCCATGGTGGAACAGTTTCGACTGGGATGCTCTTTATCAAAAGAAAATTCCTGCCCCATTTAAACCAGATATGTCACAAGATGGAAAAACAAACTTTGGAGAAGAATTTATTAATGAAAAATTCGACCTTAATGAAGAAATAAACAATTCTAATTCTAATGGCATAAGACAAGACATTTTTGGAGAATTCACATTCACTAGAGATAAACCAAAATAATTATATTTGTTATATAAAACGTTTATATATTATTTTGAAAGAATAATCCACGTAATCATAATGAAAACGTTGATCTCAAATTACGAAGAAATGACGTGGAATTCATTTATTATGATACTCATCATTACGTCAAAGAGATTACACTATAAAAAAGAACTAATCTAAAATTATCATATAATAGTTTAGCTTAATAAACATGCATTCACAAGCACTTGTAAGACCAACACCATTTAATCCATTTATTCAACAACAACGTAATCAAAAAATATTTGTTGATGGAAAAGGAACAGGACATTGGGCACCAGAAATTTGGGAGCCACCATGTGAGTTACTTGAAGCAGAACATATTTATTTATTAAAGTTAGAAGTTCCAGGTATTGATAAAAAAACATTAAGTGTTAAATATGCAAATAATTGGGTTGTTATAACAGGAACTAGACAAGTTGAAGGTAAAATAGAATTTACAGAATTTCTATATGGTACTTTTAGAAGAGAAATCCCTCTTCCAACTGATGTTGATGGAGAAAAAATTAAAGCTAAGTATCAAGATGGAATACTTGCTGTTGTTATTCCAAAGAAATCTCCAATGGGATGGGTAAAAGTTGATATTAACTAATATTCAATAACAAATTCAGGTATTGTATTTCATATAATTTTTATTGTTTCCTTTTTATTTTGTTTAAAAATTTGTTATTTTTTTATAACTTAATAATTGAAAAAAATATATTTAAGATCTTTCTTTTGTTTTTGTTATATCTTTTTAAGATTTTTATATTTCTAAAAATGACAAAAATGAAACACGTCATGCCACGGAGAGGAGATGTATTAAAGGATCTTTGAAGAAATGATAAGATATTGATAAAATGGCAAGACCAAAGGTATTCTTTGATATTACTATTGGAGGTGAAAAAGCTGGTAGAATTGTTATGGAACTCTTTAACGATATTGTCCCAAAAACAGCTGAAAACTTCAGATGCCTTTGCACTGGTGAAAAGGGTAATGGACTTACCTATAAGGGTTGTGGATTCCATAGAGTTATTAAGGATTTCATGATTCAAGGAGGTGATTTCACTAGACACAATGGAACTGGAGGAAAATCAATTTATGGTGCTAAGTTTGCTGATGAAGCTTTCACTGTTAAACACACTAAACCAGGAATGTTATCTATGGCTAATGCTGGACCAAATACTAATGGTTCACAATTCTTTATTACTACTGTCCCATGCCCATGGTTAGATGGTAAACATGTTGTCTTTGGTCAAGTTGTTGAAGGTTATGATGTTGTTAAAATGATCGAAAACAACCCAACTGGTGCTCAAGACAAACCAAAGAAAGCCGTTGTTATTGCTGATTGTGGTCAATTATAAATGATTACAATTTTGTCTCATTTTTGTATTTAACTTTTTTTATTTAAAAGCTATTTAATATGAATAAATAAAGAATAAAAAAGAGTAAGTAAATAAAGTGAAATTTATGAACATTTATTCTTTTCAACTTCATAGTACTAAAGACACATCAATTAATTGAAGAACTAAGGCATTAATTAATTTTTTTAGTATTTAATAATGTAAAGAAAAGAAAACAAACTTTGGTGGATATATTTTTGTTCTGTTGAAGGAAGTAATTTATTAAGAACTCGAAACATACTTCGAGAGTAGTTTAATAATAATTTCCAGTCTTTGTCAGTTGGACAAGTTTCCATCATATTTAATGCCTCAAACGTTATATCTCTAGTACATTCAAATAATGTCATTATAGGATGAACATTTACATTAATATCACAGGGTGATTCTTCAATAGAAATATTACATAACTTACCAATAGTATATAACACACCCATCATTTCTTCTACTGACATTTGTTTGATATTCATTTTCATTTTTGTCACTATTTCAATAGTATTTTTTCCATCTTTAACCATATCATCTTCTACTTGAGCTTCTTCTTCAATTTGATGTATCAATTTAACATTTTCTCCATTATATTCATACATAAAGGGAGATGTTTCAATTTCTTTCCATCCCCATCGTTTATTAACATCATAAACAATTAAATGTTTCATTAGGTCAATAATGCTTGGTTTTACTTTTAATGAACCAAATGGAGGTAAACGTTTTTCACTAAAGAATAATCTAAAATTATTCTTTGGGAAAATTAATGAGCCTGTACACATATAGTAAATTACACATCCAATACTCCATAAATCTGATTGATATGTATAATTACCGTTATGAATTTCAGGTGCCATATATGCAGGAGTACCTGCATTAGTTCTTAAAGGATCAATATAATTATCTCTTTTTGTTAGTCCTAAATCAGATATTTTTACGACTGGGTATTTACTAATCAGAGAATGTGCTAAGAGAATATTTGATGGTTTAATGTCTCTATGTGCAAAATGTTTTTCAACATGAAGGTATTTAATTCCATTTAAAATATCATTTGTAAAAGAAAATATTTCTTCATTTGATAATAATGGATTAGCTCCTTGTCTTCTTCTAATATCAATCAATTGTTGTATATCTCCTGAGTCACAATATTCCATAACAAGATAACATTGTACATCTACATAATAATCAAAAAAGGCACATATATTTGGATGATGAAAAAGTTTCATAATTCTAATTTCTTTCATTGCCATTTGTTTTAACAAACTATTGTCAATATCATTTCTATAAATTTTTTTAATTGCTACATATTTTTGATTTCTTTTATCCCATGCTTTTACAACACTTCCAAATGACCCTTTTCCTAATTCATTAATAATTTGATAATTTTCTTTACTTCCTTCAACATCTATTTTCTCTTTATGACATTCTTCTACAAATAGTGTATTAAATAATTTTTCCCATGATATTCTTTGTTCGGAATCAAAAACTAGCATTTGTGTTAACATTGATTTTAATGATCCATCAGGTATTTCATTAAATTGAATTGGTTCTTCTTTCTCTAATGAAGTATGAAATTCATTAACATCATCAATTGGATAAATAGGATGTCCTGTAGCCATCCAATATATACAACACCCTAAAGACCAAATATCAATTTTGGATGTATATTCTTCTTTATTAACTTCTGGTGCAGAAAATAAAAGAGAAGAAAATGAACCTGAAATTTTGGGAGTAATGGAAATTGCACTACCAAAGTCACATAATTTTACAATAGGAAATGGATATTCTTTTGACCGTTTTAAAAGAAAGTTTGCAAGTTTAAGGTCTCTATGTAGTATTTTTTTCTCTAGTACTAAATATTTTAGAGCATTCATCATATCAGATACAAAAAAATGCATTTCATCAATAGATAATCCATAAGAATTCCTATTAACATAATGTTGTAATGAATCTTCACACCACTCCATTACAAGACATTTATATACATTCATTTCATTTTGCGAAATAAACCATTCTTTTAATTCAATAATATTTGGATGTTTTAAACTAAGCATAATACTAATTTCATTATCAATTTTTTCCATAGGATAATCTGAATCGTCTTTGATTTCTATTTGTGTTAACTTAAATAAAAGAATTTATTTATATTTTCTTTATAATTACAAACCTTTAATAGCATAAAACAATTTATCTTTTTTATACTTTCTTACTACAGAAGTTCCACCATAATTTTCTTCACCTGAAATAAGTAAGTAACCTCTCGTTTGAAATGCGTTCATATCAACTATTCTTTTTTAAGATAATTTTTTTTTCAAAAATTAAAATCAACAAAAAAGAACTTTTTAAAAGATAATTATTCATGGATTTTATTAAACCTTTTATCCCTCAACTTCAAGAATGGACTGGATTAAATTTTAAAGAGATTTTATTTGACTCTAATATTCATGAAATGAATGCACAAACAATTAATTCTAAAATTGTATATCATCGTTGTATTTGTTATATTGTTCAATCAGGAGAATATATATTTGGTTCATTTATTGGAGAAACTGTTCCTTATGCTGAAGAAAAAATGTCTAATGCAATAGAAAATGATTGGAAGCATTTTATTTTTACTTTAAATAATCCAAAACATCAAATCATTAAAATTGAACCTCAATACCATGAAGACTTCACTTCATTATTTGTGTATGGGACTTTAAATAAAAGAAATGTTATTTCTACTCCAAATGCATTTTTTATTAATCCAGGAAAGAATTGTTATATAACAAAAAACATTTTTGATTATTATGTTCAACCTGAACATCTAACTAATGAAATTTTTGCTGGGTGTTGTCAACCAAAAAGATTTACAGCTGATCGACTTGTTGTAGTTGAGATGATTGAAAAAGAATAAATAACTCTTGGTTCTTTAGTTTAAATTAAAGAAGGTTTAATTTAAATATCACAGTAAAGAATGCGATAATAGTCATTAACGTTAATCCAACTCCTAGTGTTATTAAAGTAACATCCCCAAAAGTTCTTGGTTGATAAAATGTTAATTTGACTTGTTTCCAATTAGACTCTGTCCAAGCATCTCCAGAAGAACCAACAACCTTATTTTTTGATATATCAATATCTGATCCATAACTACCTAAATATGTAACTGTTCCATTTTTAATTGAAGTATCACATTCTTCTTTGCATACTCCCATTGTAACAATTCTGTTTAAATAATCATGAATGGCTTTACTTCTAGGTGTTATTTTTGTTTCTCTATATATTGAAGAATATGAATTAGAGTTTCCTTGAATAATACCAATAGTTTCATTAAAATAATCACAGCTTAAGTCATAAGCTAAACAATGATATAAACGATGATATTTTTCACAGTCATATTGAATCCCTAATTCTTTCTGAAGAGTTTCAATGTCACTTCTATTAAAAATAATTTGAAGAATTATTTGAGTAATACTTTCAATATTGTCACACAACTCAGTGATATATGGAAGGTAGTCTTGATGAGTACCAATATTTCCTTTATATAACTCTTCATGATCACTAAGATACATTTTAATACCATTTTTAAATGAATTTAAAGCACAATGAGGATATTCATTCGTTTTATTGACTATTCTTTTGTGAACATCTTGAGGCACTTGATCTTTACTATAAACAAATAGTCTTCCTTCGGTCAAACCAAGTGGGCCAAAATGAATAATATGAGAATAACTATCATTGCTTTTAGCAAATGTTTTTGATCCCATATTACCAAATGTTTCTCCTTCAAAAAATCCAAAATCTATTCCTTTCTTTGCTCCTTTCATTAGTGGTCTCAGTGTCTCTAACACAGAAAGAAGTGTAGCCTCTCCTGAAACAATTTGTTCATGGGCTGGTGTTGCATCTCTAAAAATACTAACACCATCAAGTTGTGCAGATAATAATATTGATTCAGAGAGATGATTTTCTACAAGTCGACCAACCAATGACTGACCACCAATCGGTTGGCACATTCCTCTTCTTAAACATATTTCTGAATCACCATCAGCAAGCATTTCATCTTCAATTTGTAAATACCCATTATTCTGAGTAAAATATACGACACTTGTTGGTGTAAACATTATAGGATAAGTGTATTTTTTCCATGCAACTTCTGATGCATTTGGATTAAAAGAAGACCGATAGTCTTGTGAAACGTAATGAGTGGAATTAGAGTCATAAAATAATACTCCTTGAACTTTTAATTGTTCAAATAAATTTAAGTGGACACTATCAAGGAGATGATCTGGAACAACTAAAATGCCATTATAGTCATTTGATTTTTTCCATACTTGAATTTCTTCTTCTGTCGGTAGATGAATAACTTTTCCATTAATTAGTTTTTTTCTTCCATATGACCCAATCATTTTGTCATTATTTAATAACAGGTATGCAGTTGTACTATCAATAACATTATTTAATTTATCTTTAACTACATCAAGCCTATTTTTTTTAAGGTCAATCTTTTCACTGTAACAATAAAAAAGAAAGAATAATAATAACAATTCTATCATTTACTTTTTTAAGTTTTTTATTATTTTTTTTATATTCAAAAAGTTTTTTCATGTTAATAAATCAATAGCATAATACAATTAAATGAAAGAAAACATGATGTAAAGAAAGATTTGAATGGGTACTAATGAATTGAATGAAGGATATTTAAATAAATGGAACGAAAAGAAATGTGATGAATATATAAGATGTGGCAAATGGCACTTTTAATGATATAAAAACTAACAATAACCACTTGGATGTCATTGAATATAAAAAGAGATACATTCATCAAAATAGTAAAAGATACAAGAAGGTATAAGTATGACTGGAAGTATTAAAGCAAAAA
>NW_008575993.1:0-1099 GCF_000257125.1 Entamoeba nuttalli P19
AAATGCTTCAAACTTCTTTTCTTAATTAATACAAGGATGTTCTTGTAAAAGAGTGTCACTAAGTTAATGTTTATGATTCAATATCTTTCATATTCTAATAGATTGGTATAACAATATTCTTTTTTATGAAAGATATTTTAATTATCAAATTCATGTTTTTCTTGAATAAAAACAAAAGAACAATTTTCATTTATTATCATACATAAATAGAAATAAATTCAAGTAATTAAATTACTACAATACAATGGTTATAAACTAAGTAACGCCCCACTGATCAAAGACAATAGTTTATGATAATAAACAGATGACAATTAAAATAGTCTTTTATTCTTTATTTAATCATTAAATTACTTTAATCCATTAAACACTTTGAATCTATCATTCACTCACTTTCATTGATATTCTTAGTTTATTTGAATTATTGGTAATCAGTCTAACTTATTTTAAGAACAGCTCATCTCTCATAACTAATGCCATCCTAATAACATTATTTTAAGTTTCATAACAAGAGATATTTCTTTAAAACCCACACCATATTAACAACACATCATTTCTAATTTACTTCTTGATTATTCTGAACTACATACTTCTTGAACTTCCTTAATAAATAAGCATTGCCTTATACATCTATTTTTTTGAGATTTACAACACTTAACAAAAAACAAAGTCATTTTCTCTGTTGTTACTTCAATTTCTTACTAAAGTTATTCAACCTTTTGGACTATAAAATAGAAGCATTTAGATGAAACACAAGAAAAACAAATGTGATAAAACTAAATGAAAAGAAATACACAGAAAATATTCTTTCCTGATCTGATAGAACTATGATTAAAAAGTGAAAAAAAGCAAAAATCAAAGAAAATAATTGAAAAAAAGTGAAACAAATAAAGAAGAATTTTTAGAGATCTAGATCTAAAATTATTTTATACTATCAACAATGAGTGTATTATTACTCGTATTACTGATTGCTTTCTCAAATGGACAAGTTTGTTTTACATGAATATTTTAGATTATAAAAATAGTAATAAATTTTCTTTTTTTTGGAAAGAAAAGAAAGTCTAAATGAAAAGAAAGGAGAAAAGATTTAGATGAAAAAAAA
>NW_008575994.1:0-7411 GCF_000257125.1 Entamoeba nuttalli P19
TATATTTTTATAATCATTGTTATATATAACGAAAATTACTATGTTAAATCATAAAATATAATATTTAATGTATTAAAATTTTTCATAATAACTTTTATGTATTTACTTTTGTATTAGTTTTAGTGTACCACTTTAGATAAACCAGTTGTCATGTCTTATAAATTACTTGAAGAACTTATATGATAAAATACATTAGATGTAATTTATTCTTCAAGAAATATGAGAGGTTTATAGCTTTGTCTTAACTAATAAATCAATTCATTTTGTTCAACCCTCATTGTGTTGTTAAAATCTCTTTCTTTTTTTGCTCCATGAGTCAGCTTTATTAAAGAAATATTTGCTAGGTTATAAATTAAATTGCTAAAATATTAGAATATAACTATATCGCTTATGTTTCTCATGTACCAATTAAATAGACAATAATATGGTACTTATATATTCCTTTAACAAATAAAGAAATTGTGTATTTAATAATAGGTAAAAACTTTTAGTAATTGAATCAAACTGTCAATCTTATTTTTATTTTCTTTTTAAATTCGTATTAAATACAATCTAAAAAACAATAATATCTTCTCATCTTTTGAACAACTCTTTTTAATATTAAAAGTCTTATAGAAAAATTGTCACTTAAGTTTATAAGTTAAAAATAAATAATTTTAGACAAGTTAAATTGATAATAAAAAGTATATATATCATCTATCTATAAATTAAATTCTACTAATTAATGTTATAGGTCAAACTTAGATGATAATATTTTGTATTCTTCTTTTCTGTTTGGTACTAGTTTAATTCCAGTAATTTCTTCATACTTTTGAAGTACAGATTTTTCGTATTTATAACTTGAATGATCAGAAACAGCTGTTTGTTTTGGTTCTATTTGTCCAAATGCCTCATTATCAAATTCAAACCACCTCCCTTCACTAATTTCAATACAATTGCCCATTGGAAGAAGAGCTTGACCAACATAATTTGTATTTTTTATTTTGTCCCAGGTAATTTCTTTTTCTTTGATAACTCGAGCAACAGTTAAATCTACATTTTTTCCTAATGAATCTTCAAGTTCATAATATAAATCATATCCAACAATATTGATAATATTATCTATTCTCTCTAATAATTCTTGCATTGCTCTATGAGAAGCTCTTGGGACAATATCATTTTGATTAATTATATTTAGAATACACTCTTTAAATATTGGCAATTCAGCAATATTAGAAGATACAGCAGGAACAGCACCAAATGCTACACAACAAACAGGAACCATTTTATTTCTTGAACGATATAATAAAGTTACAATCTCTGCAACAGCTCCCCCTAAAGAATGACCAGTACAAAGAACTTTATATTTTGGATATTTTGTTAATAACTTTCTCACTGCTGGAAGCACAGAAATATAGATTGTTGATGCAGTCTGATATATTCCTTTATGAATTAACCCATATTCTCCTTCACAGTAAATGCTTTCATAATAAAATGAACAATCAACAAGGCAATCTGTTATAGTTTGTGTTCCTCTACAACAAACTATTATAGCATCAATAGAATGATCAACACAAACATAATGTGCAGGGCAAAATGGTTTTGAATTATGTTGTAATAAAATAATATCATCTGGGTGAATATGATTATACTGAGAGATAATTAAACGAGAAACTTCTTCTTTATTATTTTGGTAATACCTTTTTTCTTCATTAGAAGCATAGCTTTCATATAATGTCCATTGAAATACTGATACTGAATGGGAAATTGCTTTGTAAATTGTTTGTATAGAATGAATATCTACACAACTTTTCGATGTTAATTGATATTTCTGAAATGAATCGTAATTAGACTCTGATATCTGTGACAAAATCAAATAACCTGTCATGAGATCAATAAATGATAACTCAGAAAAAGATTTGAAATAATGAATAACGTCAGACAACGATGATAATGTCTTTTTATTAATTTGAATATCAAAAATGTCTTTCCATGAAGGATTACTTATTGTTGTTAGTGTTGTTGAGAAGGCATCTAGTATAACAGAGAGAATAGATGGTTCTTTATTTTCTTCCATTGACTTTTAGAATCATACAGTTCTGTGTAGATTTAACAACAATTATTTTTAAGATAGATATTGTCATGTTATTCTATTTTAATAACTTTGAACATACATTATTATATAACACAGTTATTTTATCTAAAAAAAATATAGAGTATAAAGACTGTATAATCCAATATATTTCCTTATTCACAATTATAGTTTAAAATTAATTAAATAAATTATATATTTTAACTAATTAAATAAAGAATAAAAAAACCCTTAAAAAAAGAAAAAAAAGACAATAAAAGAATTATACTTTTCTGAATGCCATACACTGAACAAGGATATAAACCAAAACAAAGAAAACACAAAGACACCTCTAAAAGTGATCACGAAAAACCTCATCAAAATACTCACCAAAAGTCACAACAAAATAAAAATAAAAGTGGAATTAAAAGACAAAACAACAGTAAATATACTCAGCCTTTAAAACAACGAAGTAATCCATTTGGAGCAAAAGTTAGTGATGAATTAAAAAAAGAATATCAAGAGAAAAAACAAAGAAAAGAAAGTAATGAGGATGCTATTAATCAAATGAAGTTTCTTATTAATTCACATTCTAATACTCATAAAAAATGGAGTGCTGGAGAAATAGAACAATTAATTACTCTTTCAAGATCTTCAATGTATGAATTATCAATTAAACCAGATGCTTCTAGAATTATTCAAACAATTATTAAAAATGGTGATAATGAACAAAGACAAACCGTTTTAACTGAATTAAAACCAAAGATTTTTGATTTAACTAAAGACCAATATGGACATCATGTTGTAAAGAAATTATTAAAGTATTGTTCTAAAATTGTTCCAAGTTTATTACTTGAATTATATCATACTCACATCTTTGAAATGTTAATGCAAAAATTTTCTAGTGATGTTTTAAAAACTTTATGTGAATTTATTAATAAAACTCAACAAAGAAAATTAATTGAAGAAGTGTATGGAGCACAATATGAGTTTTTAAAAAGTAAAAATCCAGAGTTAAAAACTTTTTCTGAAGTTATTAATTCAAATGACACATTAAAAAATGTTATTTGTAAAGATTTAAAAGATAAAGTTTTCAAAATTCTTAACAAACAACATGTTTCAACTAACCCATTATTAGCTCAACTTCTTATTGATTATATTAGTTGTGTTGATGAAAAAGATGCATCTGAAGTTGCTGCTTCACTTAGAGAACATTTACAACAATTCTTAACTTTACCTGAAGGACCAAAATTAATGAAATTTGTAATTATTCATTCATCTGCTAAAGCACGAAAAGGACTTCTCAAAGAATGTAAAGAAAATTTAATTACATTGATGACTGACAAATTTGGTCATTATTGTATTTTATACTTGTTAAGGCATGTAGATGATAAAATGGCTTTGAAGAAATATGTTCTTGATAGTATTGAAGCAATGACACAAAAATTAGTTTTTGACAAATGCGGAATTGAGTTATTAGAATTTATCCTTGACCCATTAAGTACACATTTCCTTCCACCATCAATTATTGATCCATTAAAAGAAAAAGGTTCTTTTACTTTAAAAGATGATGACATTCGTTTTAAAGATATGTTAACTGAATTAAAACCTACTCTTCTTGACATTTGTCAAAAAGAGTATAAGTCTCTTACCAAATTTAAACCAACAAGAAGATTCTTAACAGCTGTTAAAAAATCATTCCCAGAAGAAACTACATTTATTATTGATGAAGACTTAAAAGGCAAAAAAGTTGGAGAAGAAAATAAAGCTGAAGAAATACAAGAAGAAAAACCAAAAGAACCATCACAACCTCTTCCTGTTGAAACTGATGCTGTTATGAAAGGTGAAGAAGTAGATGACATTAAAGAAATTAAGAAAGAAGTTGCTGAGGCTAAAGCTGAAAAAGCAAAAGAAATGAAAAAGAAGGTTAATAAGAAAGGCTATTCCAAATGATTGATTTGATTTTTTATCATTATTTTTTTATATATTTCAAAAAATGAGGAGGGTTTTTAATAGAATATAGATGACAAAAGGTACAAATATTGAATGTTTATTTTTTTGGAAAGAACTTATAAATTTCAGAAGATGGAGGGATTGTTGGATCCTCATTATGTGTGTGAACCATATGAAGCAATAGGGGCTATTAATGACTCGTTACAACCTGAATGCTTTAATGGAATGAAGATTGAAATTACAAAACAACATAATGAAAATTTAGTAACTGGGCATTATTTCACTATAGAACCACCATCTCCAAAAGGACAAAAGTTTAATCGGATTCATTCATTCTTATATTCAGGGTATTGGGGAAATATCATTGCAAGACTTGATAATGAAATGAAAGGGTCTTTTTTATCATCTTTTAATTTATTATCAAAGCAAATATCAGGAAGTCTTCGAATTGCAAATGGAGAAGATAATGAAATTGAAGCAGGAATTGATGGAAAAATAAGTGGATTTGGAAAGTGTTTTGGAATGAGATATGAAAAAGGGGGTTTGTACGTATTAAATTTAATGCAAAAAATAACAGATTCATGTTCTGTTGGTACTGAATGTTGTCTCATTCCAAGTAAGAGAATAAGAACAAATTCATATGGATTATTATGGAATATTACTCCTCAAATCATTTCTACTTTTATTTATTCTCAATTAAATCAAACAATATTCTCTACCCTCCGTTATTCTCCATCTCAATACCTTACTTATGGTTGTCAATTTGTTTATCAAAATAAACCACAAAAAGCAATTTATGGATTACTTGCTTTTGAACATTCCTCACAAGACTCATCATTTAAAACAGTAGTTAATACTCAAGGAACATTCTCTTCTTGTTTTCAAACAAACCTTTGTCAAATAGCTTCCAATTTATTATTATCTGTTCAAGCAAATCCTTTTATTGGAAGTTATTCGTGGGGTGCTTCTATTCAAATCTTTCGTTAACAATTAAAACACATTTATATTCAAAACTTCACTAATTTATTTCTTATTTTCTTCTTCCATAGCAACAATTGATGAAACTCCTTTTTCTTCTTTAGTTTCAATAATTGCACTGTTTTGTTTTTCTTTTTTTTCTCCTAAGTGTGTATGATGACTACTTCTGCTTTTATGAGAACTGGAAGCTTTAACTTGCTCAGCCACAGGTTTTTCTAATGTAAGTTCATTTTCTTTTTCTTTTTTTAAAACGCCATCAACTAAATAACTCTTAGGATTTATGAATTTCATTTCAGAAATACAATCATACAACCACTCCTCTTTTACTGCAAAGCCTTCTGTCCTTCTTGTTGCATCAGATGCAAACATAGACTTTCCAACTAAAAGAATATCAGAATATTTAGCTCTTGTAGCAAATTTACCTCCTATTTGTTCAATCCATTTTTTAATAATATAGTCTCTAATCTTTAAACCACCATAAATACCAACAGTTTTGTTTTGTAATAATGACTTATCAAATGTAGTATGACTAAGTGCTGGGAATTTGTCTTTCATTAAATATGGTTCAAATGGTTCAACTGCCATTTTTTTATGAGATTCTAATACCCATTTTTCTTCAACAATTGGAATATTTCTAAGAATTGCATCTAATACTTCAGCTGTTCTTTGTCCATGTTTATTTACTATAACATTAGCTTTTTCAATTTTAGTTGTAATTCCAAACAGTTCATGTTTATATATTGCTTTTTTGAAATTAATAAGTTCTTGAGGTTCAAACGAAATTATAAACACAAACAATCCACTTTTTGCTTTGACGGGAGAAGACCTATGTTTTGATGGTTTTTTTCTAATATCTTCTTCATCATTATCAGAAGAAGAATCAATTTCATTTGAAAAATTCTCTTCCACTTCAGGAACTTCTCTTGTCTTTTTTTTTAATCGTCTATTCACCATTTTTTCTTTTTTCTCTTTCATATTTTTTGGTTTATCTTCTTCAATTGCATCGTTCTTTCTTCTTGATCTATTCGTTTTTTTTTCATGGTTAGGAACTTTTTTTACTTCGTTTAATAACTGTTCAATTTCAAGTGTAAAAATATTATATTTATCTTTACCTTTAGTTGCATATGCAAAAGTTCCGTTCATAATAGACCCACAAATAATTTCTTCTTTTGTTTGAACTGAAGAAATAATGTCTTTGTCTTTTAAATTCCAAGCATTAATATCACCATCCATTCCAGTAGAAATAATAACATTTTCTTTGTAATAATTAATAGAACTAACCTTATAAGTAGTGTTTGTTTCTCTATTACAATGAGCATAAAATGTAAATTGTGTATCATCCTTAACTAATGAAGTAATTTTTCCATTTTCTGTTCCAACTAAAACGTAGTCTCCATCTGGAGTAATACAACATGAATTAGGTATTCCGTACACTTTCATTCTTCCACCAGAAAAGTAAATAGGACTGAGAGATTCATAACTAATAGCACTAATAATTTCAGTTCCTTTCTTTGTAATAATAACAGCAGTATTCCCATTACATTTGATATCAACGATTTCAGGAATATCAAATTCTTTTTCTTCTTTAAATTCTTCGTTATAGACTTTTACTATTTTTCCATCAAGTCCAACGA
The DNA here is from genome assembly GCF_000257125.1 of Entamoeba nuttalli P19. Lineage (NCBI taxonomy): Eukaryota > Evosea > Mastigamoebida > Endamoebidae > Entamoeba > Entamoeba nuttalli. The sequence continues at coordinate 6,616 of NW_008575994.1, forward strand.
ATATTTTGTCATTTGAAGCTGCAATAACACTACATTGGTTTGAAAAACTAAGTTGTTCTTTTAATTGTTTATTTTCTAAAAGATATAGTTTTGTTGGAGAGGCGATATAATACTTCCCATTAAACAGTATTGTGCCAATGGCACTTTCTTCAATTCCAATCTCAGTCGAAGATTTGTCATCAACACAAAAAATTTTACCATTTGTACAAATAATGAGATATTCGTTTTCTGAAATAAGAGTTATGCACTTAACTTCATCATCTATAGACCTTAATAATTTACTATTGTTGTTAACTATAGAAATATCCATATACCAACGGGACATCAATTAGTATATTTTAGTTTTTAATTATTAGTTAAAGATCTAGACTTGTTATTGAGTTTTTAAAACTATTTTAGAATCTTATTTCATCTATTGATAATTATTATATTGTTTCGTATTTAGTTCAGTTTCCTTCGATTTTTCAGTTAAACTATTATTTTACAAGTTTCTTTTTTCCATATAAAAACTTTGATTTTGTATTACAATTTATATCAATAAAAATTATGTTTTTCAATAACTTTTAAAAAAATTAGATAATAATAAGTAATTAATTAAGTGTTAATAGCATTGTCGTTTATTCATTAATTAATAGATATTAGTCATATCTTACATCATTAACATGGGTAGTTTATTTGTTTTATTTATTATTTAGTTTTTCTTCTTGTTTTGTGAGTAAACCTTTTTCTTTTATATTATTTCTTTTTATTATATTAAAAAGAGATAGAAGGTGGCACGTCTGAAATACCACACATA
>NW_008575995.1:0-3483 GCF_000257125.1 Entamoeba nuttalli P19
GTCCGAATTTAATCATTTTTGTTATATATTTCATTTTAATGAAAATATAAATAGATAAGAACTTTAAAAAGAATCAAATGATTAAAAAAACTAAAAACTACTTTTTTTGTTAAACAATCCAAAAAAGAACTAAAAATTCAGAAAGAATTCAAAAAAGTTTGAAAGTGATGAATTTGTTTTTATTATTTTATGTGATTTGTTAAAAAAGTTAATAGAATTCAATTAATTTTGTTTTAGTGAGTAATAGAAGAGTTTATGCTACAATGGGTGATAGTTTCCAACAAACGAATAATTTTTCAAACTCCTTTACCTTGCCAAGTCCCAATCCAACAACTGCTTCCCAACCAGATGGTACAACACCAAACCCATCATTTGCTTCAGTTCCTTATCCACCACAACAGACTCAACAAAGAACTACAACAAATAATAATATGGCACTTCCCCAACAAAATATGGGATCTATTCCACAACAAACACTAAATGACCAAACATTATTACAACAAAATATTGTTCCAACTCAATACTCTAATCAACCTGTACAACAACCACAAGTTAATCAACCTGTTCCTCAAGAAAAGCCAAATGTAGACCAAAGCTCTATGCCAGCACCTACTATTATTAGTTCACAACCAACAGCATATAATAATCTTATTACTCCTCCATCTTCACTTCAGCCATTTACCTGTGCTGTTAGTAATAAGTCTTCCCCAAAGAATATTAGAATGAGTGTCTTTACACCTGCTTTTCAAGGTAAAATGATGAAATTACTTGAAATTCCATTGTCATGTGAAGTTACACCATTTGCTAAAATGTTTGAAGGAGAAAAATTAGAAAGTGTAAAAGTTGAACCAAAGAATATTAAAAGATGTCCAAGATGTGGTGGATATGTTAATCCATTTTGTACTTTTGAAGAAGGGGGAAAAAAGATGAAATGTAATTTGTGTGAATATTTATCAGATGTAGATGATAATTATTTCTCACCTCTTAGAGGAGATGGAAAACGAGAAGACACAGAACGTAGAATTGAATTAATGTATGGAACAAATGAATATGAATTAGAAGGAAAAGACCCAGTTTATATAAATAAAAGCTGTGGGGAGCCAATGAAATTTATTTTCCTTATTGACGTATCAAAAGACTCTTTAACAAGAGTATTTGATTCTGTTATGAATGTTCTTCAAAATGCACTTCAAAGTGTTCCTGAACTTGTTAAAACATTAGAATGTGGATTTGTTACTTTTTCTAATTATATTCAATATTGGGTTCTTGGTAGTACTCCACGTATGGTTAAAGTCTGCGACATAACTGAACCATTTGTACCATTAGCACCAAAGAATTTCTTTAAACCAATTTCTGAAGTAATTGAAATGATTCCAATGTTAAACCAATATATCAGGAAAAATATTACTGAGGGTGTTATTAATGATAATTGTTTAGTTAGTGCTATTGAAAGTGCTGCTCAAATGATTGGAACAACTGGTAAAATTCTTGCATTTACAACCTCTCAACCAAATGAAGGAACTGCAGCTCTTATTAGAAAACCAAGTGACATTAGTTCTAATCCACAAACACCAGCTAACCAATATATTAATCAAATGGCAAAGAAATTAAGTTTAAATTGTATTGGAGTAGATTTGTTTGTTCTTCCAAATAAATTTAGTGACATTGTAACTATTGGAGAAATTCCACGATATACAGGAGGGGAATTATTTTATTATCCAAATTATAATACTAAAAACCAAATTAAATTAACTAAAGACGTATTATCATCTTTTGATATGGATTGTGGATTTGATGTTGAAGTAAGAGTTAGGTCATCTGCTGGTGTATTTATTCAAGATTATTTAGGAGATGTAATGCCATGTAAAGATATGATTGATACTGTAAGAATTGGATACATGAACAGTAAAAAGAGTATTATTGCATTAATGGATTATGATGATGAACTTAACAATTATGTTGGATTCTTTATTCAAGCAGTAATTTTATACACCGACATCTTTGGTCAAAAGAAAATTAAAATCTTTAATGGATTTTATAGTACTGCAACAGAATTAGCTGATGTTTTTAAGAAAGCAGATTCAGATGTAATTCTTAACACTTTGATAAGACAATCTATCAAAGCTGGTAATTTCTCATCAGACGCTGGTTTAAACATTGAATTACTTGACAAAACAGTCTCAATTCTTACTGCCTATAGAAAACATTGTAGTGCTCATGCTAAATCATCAATTCTTTTACTTCCAGAGGCATTAAAATTAGTGCCTATATTTGTTCTTGGTGCAATGAAAACTTCTGCATTTATGCCATTTTTCCAATTAAACTCTATGTCTACTGGGTATGGAATCAATGGAATTATTAGTGATTTGAAATTTGCTTCAATACATCAAACTACATCTATTTCTATAGGATCTTTATTAAGGCAATATTATTATAATGCCTATGATGTTACTGGTCATTTAAGTGGAATAGTAACTTCTGATAATTTCTCTGATGATTCATTTAAAGTTCGTTTATCTGAGAAAAATTTTGCTGAAGATAAAGTATACCTTATGGACACTGGAAAGGATTATAAACTTTTCGTAGGAAAGAATGTTTCTGATGAAATTAAAACTAATTTGTTTGGTCAACCAATTGACTTAATGAATAACCAACAAGACTTCACTTCTTTAGTTTATTCAAATGCATTGTCTCAACCTGATAATTTGTTGACTAAATTGATTTATTGGCTTGCTGGAATGACTTTTACTCCAATGGTAGCCCTTGAAGTAATTCCATTCAATAAAATGGATTTATCTCCTTTTATGCTTGAAGATAAAACAATGAAAGGTGTTGCCTATTTTGATTTGCTTGTGTATTACCACAAAAAAATCCAAAAAAAATTAGCAAATTAACTTCAAGTGATCTATTTTAAAATAATTTTGCTTTGTTGTTTTTTAAAGAAATTTTAGTAATAAAAATAATATTCAATTAATTAAGTGTTAATAGAATTAATTTTTATTATTCTTTGTTCAACAGAGACTAGTTTTATTCACTAATTCTTCTTCGACCAAATTTACAGAATATTTTTAGTTGTGATTGTTTAATAATATTCATCATATTTTTAATATCATTATTTTTAACTACTTTATATTGTTAATTTCATTTTTAATTATTTATTTAATTAATACTTGAAGTATTTATTCTTTAATTGACTCAAATTTACTACTGGAATTATTTGGATATATCTTTGTTTTTCTATTTTCTTTATTCTATTCTTTATTTCTTTATATTTATTTCTTTTCTTCATTTATCTTCATTATTATTATGATATGAAACATTATTCATATCAGTTATTAGATTGGTTTTATTCTTTTTTATCAATTACTTATAATTTTGTCTTTTATTTTATTTCTTGTATTAATTTTATATTGTGTCTATTCCCTGTTTTTTTCAGTTACTTATTTTCATTAAACTTATATTTAATTCATTTATTGTTATTAT
>NW_008575996.1:0-3704 GCF_000257125.1 Entamoeba nuttalli P19
GTTTTGTTTCTTCTTCTTTCTTTTTATCTTCTATTATAAATATACTCTTACATTCTTTCTTTTGTTCCTCTTTCTTTTTTGGTTTTTGTAGAAGGTGATTGTTGTATAATTATAAATTCTGATTTGAACTTTTGTAATCTATAATTATAATCATGTAACGCTTCTTCTTGCCTTTTTTCTAGTAATTCTTTAGGTATTTCTTCTTCTATTAATAGAGGATGTTTTTAAATATTTTTAACTTTCTTATTAACATACTTCTGTTATTTTATTAATAGGATCTTTCATCTTTTTGATCTTCTCTTGTTTTTCTTTGTATTTTTATTCTTTTGCTAGTTTATTTATATTATCTTGTTTTTATCATCTAGAAGTTGTACTGGATAGTTTATTTTCTTTTTTCTGAATTATATTTAAAATTTTACCAATATCCAGCATCTTCTGCTACTGGGTCTTGTTTTATTTCTTCTTGCATATGGTTATCATGCCATTCTAAGTCTTCTCCATCATCTTGTAATGTTGGTTCTTCGTTTTCTTCGACATTTGGAATATTTATCGATTCTAAAGGTATAAAGGCAGGTGTTGATTTGCTTCTTTTAATGCCATTTTTCTTTCTTCTAATTCATTTAATTTGATTTTTATACCTTTAGAATCGTCATCTGGTTTATTTCCGCTGTTGTAATTAATCTAGTCTATTTTCTTGGTAGACTTCTTTTTCTTCTTTTGTTGTGGATTAATTATTATTTGTTTTAATGATCTAATTTCTTGTATTGGTTGTTGTGGTGGTAAGATGTTATTTCTTGGTGGATTAAACAATGCTGATGTTAGTTTCTCTTCGAATAATCTTTTAGCTTGATATTTTATTTTACATTTATTATCTCCTCTATTCTTTTCATTATTTGATGAAATATCTTCACCTCTTTTCTTATAATTATCATTAAAAAAGTCATTTAATTTTCTATATCTTTTTCTATTCTTTTTATCTTCTTCATCATCCATTGGTTTATTTTTTTGTATTGTTTTGGTGGTATTATGAAATTGTCTGGATCTTACATCTTTATGTATTTCTATTTCTTCTTGTAATGGTGTTTGTTCTAATTTTTGCAGTACTTCTGCTATTTTATCTTCTTCTATATTGTCTGCTAGTATTACTTTATCATCTCTATCAGTAATTAATACAGTAATATCGTTTAAATTCTCTTCTGATATATCATTTTCGATTATTTCGTTATTCTTTTTAATATCTTAATCTACTTGAATGAGTGTATCAACAGGTACCTCATCATTGTTGATGTCAATAACTCCATCAAGTATTTTAATTGTATTGTCATCATAAGTATAAATTTGTTCAGGATTAATTGGATTAATTATTTTATAGGTAGTTGCTTCTTCATCCTGTATTTCTTTTTGTTTTTCTTTAGACTGTTCTTCTTCATTTGGATAGTCAATATTACCAAATTCTTCATTATATTCTTCGTAGTTTGCGTCATCAAATACAGATTCTTCTGTCTTACTAAAATATTCATTAATTATGTCTGGTTTATTTGTTCGCTCTAGTTCATTGTCTGGATCAAAGTAACTTTTTGTTATAAACATCTGGGTGTAAATATACATCTTCTTCAAAATATTCATATTCTCCATTATCTAGATCATAATTATCATTTATTCTATCTAGTGACTAGTTATCTGAGTAACAATTATTTTTATACTTCATTAATTATACCATCTTCTTCTAAATACCTTTAATCTATGCCAATAGTTCATGTTAAATAAAAATAAAAGATAAACTATAAAAATAGTTAATTAAAAATTACCAGTATTCCAATTATTAATTAGAGTATCTGGATTGTCTTCACTTTCTTCTTGTTCACTACTATCTTCATCTGCTATTCTTATCTTCTTTCCACTTTGGGTTGTAATATATTTATTATTTCCTTCTTCTGATAAAATATTTTTACTTGTATCGAAGAATCTTTTTTGTATTTCATGATCATCAACTGCTATTCTTTTACTTGGTATTTCTTCTTCATTTGGTATGTCTATTTGTAGAGGAGGAGTTAGACCTTCTTGTTCTATTTGTTCAACAACATCATTTAAATCGCCAATTGTAACATCTCCCATGTCTTCACTTACCTCTTCAATTTCATTTTCTAAAAGCATTTCTACTAGTTTTTGATCCAGTCCATCATATTTGCTTTTATCTTGTATTAGTTCTGCTTTAGGTGGTGGTTCAATATATAATTTTTCTTTAGTTTGAAGTACTATTGTGTTTTTCTTCAACCAGTCAAAATCTTCATATTCTTTAGCTGTTCGTTGAAGTGCTTTCCAACTTCCACGACTAAGTACTAATATCGTTGGTATGGAAGTGACTCTGGCATGTGAGTATTTTACATTTATAGTTATTTGTTCTCCTCTAGTACTTATAAGCGATTTAAATTCGGACCAAATAATATCGTTTAAATTGGCATCATCAAATAATCTAATGTCATATCTTACATTTTCATTATGTCCATCCATCATAAATCTTCCTCTAAACTCATCTACTTTCAAATCTTTCAGCAAGTCATTTACAAATTCAGTCTTTCCCATTTTGGTATCACTTACAATTATTAATGTTTTGACTCTTTTTGTTTTCCCACTCAGAGCATAGTTTAACCATATTCTACTATTTTTGACAACTGGATTGTCTTCTTTCCATGCTTGTAATTTAATTTTAATTCTTCCATAGTTATCTCTGCTATGCTCTTGAACCCATATACTATCAAACTTAGCTACATTATTCATATAACCTTTTAAGCTGATATTTTTTAAGTAAGCATGTGCTTCTTCTAAGTCTGCCATTCTGAGTGCTTTTCCTATGTCTGTATCTCCTAATCTCCCTTTGTTCTTGTCCATTTTTCCAATTTCTTCGAATATTGCTCCTTCATTTGGATTTTTATCTTTCTGTCTTTTTAAATATTCGATGATAGAATTAAACGAACCATCATAATTTTTATTTTCTGTTATTTTTTCAAACTTAATAATTTCTGGATTTCCATTGATATTCACCAACACCCTTTTTCTAGTATATGCAACATCCTCGAGTTCGAAGAAAGCATGGAGGTGCTTATTAAGTCCTTGTGTAATTTTCACTATAGCTAAATATTTTATATGAGCTTGTTTATTTTTTGTGGAGCACCACTGTTCAATTGCATTTTTTATTGTTTCTTTATTTGGAACTTTTTGTTGTGGTGCAAAGTTCATTGTTATAAAGCCGTGCATGGCTCTAAATTCATAATATCTTTTTTGAGGTTGTGACATGTTGTTTGATGTTTTGATAGTTATGAGTTGAACTATTTATATTAGTTGGAATTTTCTATTTTTTCGGTTTATTGACTGTGTGAAGTAGAAAATTGCATGTCAAACTATAAGTATGATAAAAATATAATTCAATAAAGTTGAAAAGTGTCTGTTTTGTCTCTTTATTTGCATGTTTAATGCGTTGTTTACACGTTTTATAAGTTATTTAAAGTGTGGTACTTTTTATTTCATTCGATGTTCCCTCTCTTGTCTAACATTGTGCAAGACATTCAACGAAACCTGTAAAAGTCTCCTCGATAGTGATTGTTTAGATTTAGACTCTAAGTGTCTAATTTATTCCATCCTTTATTTTATGAGGAGATTTGAGGATACTCACTATAAATTATAGTGATGTATTATTTTATTACTTG
>NW_008575996.1:3714-9467 GCF_000257125.1 Entamoeba nuttalli P19
TTTCGTTGATTCTTGTACTAAAGAACAACGATTTAATAAACTAGGTAGTTTATTTGAATTAATTGAAAATTTCCATTTCATAAATGATTTGGAATAACAGTTAATTTACTATTTTTTATTTTATTTTTATTTATTTAAATTAAATTATTATTAAAAAATTAAATTAATTTTAATCATCTTTTGATGCTTTTGGTTTTTTTTCTATTCTCTTTATTAATTCTATTCGTTCCCTTTCTGCTGCCTTTTCTTCATATGACTTGATTATTTCTGCATAATTTTCCATCATTTCTTATGTCATATCGTGATTTTCTTTCATTAATTCTACTTTTTTTCTCCATTAGCAGATCATACTTGGGAGAGTCACATGCTGCTCTCTGTTCATTATCGAAACATTCTAAAAAATCCCAACATAGATACTTCATGTCATCAATGCCTCTGAAGTAATCCATTAAATCGGACATTTTTATACTGTCCAGACGTTGTTGCATGCTTCTTTCTTCGGGAGAGTCACACATGTTGTTTGATATATGTGTTATTCCCTCTTCAACGGTTTAAATGTTAAGATGTAACAGACATTTAGACAGGCAAAAGAGACAAAGCAGGCAATTTCTATTTTTATCTTTTTATCTTTATATTATAATTATAATTTTACAGACATTTTATTGCCTCATACATTACCTCATACAGCCATTTAATTTGTTATTTAAACATTTTTATTGTATATGGCATTCAATGTCTTTTAATGATACTTATAACAAGTCACACCTCTCAATAATACTCCCGGATATTGCTAAGGAGGTGAGAGTGCAGCCAAGTAGAGCAATGAATAATAATATTGAAATAGTATTATTTGGGTTGATTTATTGGTTCCGTGTCTGGGACTGTAAGTACCATTTGAAATACTCTGACCAAATGAATAAGTAACTCGAATATCTCATTGTAGATATTCATTCCAATTTATTGGATTATGGCCCTCTTTTATTCTTACTTAATACACTTCATTCAGGTAAGTATATTCGTGATATTGAGCACTTTAATTGAATGCTTTTTATTGTTTAAATAACAAATTATATTATTTTTAAAATATTGAATAACAAAAATAAATACCAAAATTTTAAATTAATTAAATTAATTAATAAATATTCAATTATAATATTTCCGCTATTCTTCTTCTTGGTTTACTCTCTTCAGCTTTCTTTTCTCTTTCCTTTTTTCTTTTATTGTTTTAATTAAAACGGAATTCTTTCTTTTGAACATTTTAATTTTATTGTCAAATTCTTCTATCGTTTCGATATAGCCTTCAGTCATAGACTTGACTTGATACAGCTTAATGGATCATTGCCTAATGATAGATCAAAACCATAACATAACATATTCCACATTTCAGTCAGTCTCTTTAAATCTGTTAAAAAAGAATTGATATCCGCTAATTTTAAAGCTATGTCTTCTATTTCTGTTTCTTCCTCAGAAACACTTCTAAAGACGTTTATAGTTGTTCCGAACACCAATTAATCTAATGATTATATCTAGATGGTAGTGTCATTAAATAATAGAATAGTATTATTCGTAATAGTTTATTTGACTATTCTTTGGACTTGTTCCAATCAAAATGTTCATTACGAATGAAGTCTCAATTTCATACATGAAATGACTAGTATAACATTCGTGACAATAAGTATCGCCTCATATCAAGTATAATAATTTAATAGTATTTTTACTATTCATTGTATTTGATGACGTCATCAGTCACAAAAATTTTACTATATTACTTATTGTCACATTATTATACTCATCACAATCATGCGTAGCTTGAATAACTCACATTCTGGAGTTTATCACTACTATATTATCACTAAAATAACTATATAGAAGTATGGTAATGCTAAAAGAAATAATAAGGAATTAATAATTTACTATAGACTAACCACTAGAATATTGAACAAAGGTGCATTACTAGATCGCCAACTTTGTCAATAGAGTTATTTTAGCGATAATATAGTAGTGGATCTACTACAAAATCGGGATGAAATATATACACTCAAGAACTACTGATCTTGAGTGTATTAAATATATAGATAATAGTAAAATATAATAGTAGTTGAATAACATATTAATATATATATATAGATTATGTAATTTCAATAAGATCATTACTATAAGATGCAAAGAATGGACAAAGATGATATTATAGATTATGTTAACACCAATTGATTAGAACAGCTCAGTGTAAAAACGTTATTGGACTACCATAACTCCGACTGAGAAATTAAGGATTTTTGCGATGATTTATTCGAATACTTTAAAAAAGAACATATATATCCAGATGATGATATCAGATTTGATGAACTGTGTGCTAAAGAAACCGAAATATTAGAAGACATGGGAAATGTCTTGAACAAAATAATGACAGAGCACAAAGGAACCATGAAAGCCATAAGAAATGCTAGTAAAAAGAAGAGAAGAAATTACTAAGATTAAAGTAAAAAAGAAAATAAATGAATAAGTTTTTAACAATAATTGTCTGTTTGAATTTTACAAGTAAAATAAATAATAAATAACAATAAATAAAAAGAAATCAGTTAACCAAAGATAAAGAGATATCATTATAATAAGTATAATCTCTTAAAGCAATAAGAAGCTTGGCTAATCTTTCACCACCAATAAGTAAAGAATAACAGTCTTCAATGTATGAATCCAAATATGATGAAACAAGAGAGTCAAACTTATAGTCTTCAAAAGTTCATCTTCGTTTAAAATAAGTAATCGAATAAATCAGACAGCGAACAGGTAACGAGTTATCATGTTTTAAATGGAAGTCCACCTGTTCTTTAATATCATGCATAATTTCAGAAAGTGGAGTACCAAGAATATCATTGCATATTCCTTTTAAATGAACGATGTGAATAATATTTCCTTAAATAATAATAAGATTTAAAACCTAGAGACTCAAAGAGACAAACAGACACTTAAAAAACAAAACAGATAAAATAAAATATAAGTGATACCTTAAAGATCAAAAACAACAAATGAAGTCGAACAGACAAAATTACTATCACTTTAAATCAATAGCAGGATTCGCTTATATTAATTTCGAAAATTTACAAATTACACCTACATTAAATATAATGAAAGAAGCACTAACAAAATGGTGTTCAACAAAATCAAATAAAGCAAATATAAAATATTTAGCATATGGAAAAACAACAGAAGGAAACAATCGTCATGATCATGTCTTCTTCATTCTAGAAGATCAAGTAGATGTTATGAGAAAACCTTTCGTAAAAATAAAAGGAGTAGATATGAAAATCAACTTTAGTCCTTTTACTAGACTAGATGCTTTCGATGGTTCTTACTTAAGTGTTATAGAATATATTAAAAACCAAGGTAAACACCACAATACCAAATCTAGTTTCGAGGAGTATGGAAATTTAAAAACAACAAAGGGTTGTAAAGTAAGTGACTCGATTAATGAAAAAGCATTAAGAATGACATCAAAAGTAGAAGCAATTGCATATTTAAGAAATGTCAATCCATCATGGGTAATGAACAACGAAAAAAAGTTTGGAGAGATGTATGATAAACAACACAGTAGGGACAAAAGACATAGAATAAATATCAAACTTAGTCAATGGAAAGAAACGAATTCTGTAGTTCAAGGTGCTAGAGCATGGCTTCATACAATAGAAACAATAGACATTAAAAAGCCACCAGCATTAGTAATTGTATCGGACACTAAACATGGCAAAACAGAATTTATCAACGATCTTCTAAAAGACAAACAAGTTGACGAATTCAGAGGGAGAATTATGGTTGATAGTCACGAAGAGAGCAGAGAATATGACTACAGTCTTTTCGATGATGCAAATTTATGTTCAATAGAATGGGAAGATTTTGAAAGCCATAATATCTACTAGAGGAGAAAAAGTGAGAGTTAATGTAAAATATGGTATTTAGATGTCATTTACTGTGCCAACGATTATTGTATTAAATCCGGGTAGCTATAAAGAGTTAAAAATATTAGCTGGAAATAAATGAGATAGATATTGGATTGATAAAAATACTGTCGTTCTTACTACAAAAGAAAAATTATACATATAACAAGATAGTAATGATGATAGAATAAAAATGTTGCAAGAACTATATGGTGAATTGCCACCAAATTTAATAAATACCATTACTAACAATGACAAATTACATGAGGAACTACTTCTGTTCGATGATATGGAGGATATATTAAATGATACACAAATATCAGAAACATTGCAAGAAGGAAATAGACACGACATCTTTGATTTGCCCCTAAAGAGAAAAGAACCAATATTAAATTCTCAGGATGCAACTTACATTGAAGACATGTCAGAAGAAGGTAATGATAAACAGAGAGAAACCAAATAATTGAGAAATACATAGCCTCAATATGGAAATAATTTAATTAACTTTTTTCTCTTATCTTTTATTTTCATTTGTTTCAATGAGCAATTGGTATAGACCAAACGTTTTTTTTAAAAAGACGATGGAGAAGTTATTGAAGTATATCCAATAACTACTCCAACAACTACATAAATGACAATTATGACCCAGACAATGGAGAAGAATATTACATAGAAAGTGATGATGTATATTTACATCAAGACACTTATACAGCTTATACATTCTATGACCCAGATGATAAAATAGAAAGAATAGATAAACCAAACTTAGTTAATGATGAAGAATTTAATAAAACAAATGAATCAGGAATTGAAGATATAGATGTTTATCCACAGGTAGATCAAGTATATACATTTGATGATCCAGACATAGATGAATATGAAAATGCAAGATTTATGGATATAAAAACAGATGATGAAGAATATGACAATGAAAAAGAGCAGCTACAAAGAGAATTACCACTATATGAATTAATTAATCCAGAATATCCTTCAGATATATTAACCTATACTAGTCCAGTATTAAAAAATATTAGAAAAGGCATGAATAGACACTTCAAATGACACTGAAATAGCAAAATAATTAATAGAAATAGGATATACAATAAAAGAAAATAATAAACAAATATAGACAATTACATAAAAGCAGAAGAAAGACTTATAGTAAAGGGTTTAATAATAAAATATAAGACTCTCTTAAACATTAAAGAAGATGATATTCCAACAATAATTGAAAGAGAAGAAGAACCAATAGAAGAAATAGAAATCAATAAAGACAATGCTGATCCAGATAGACATGGTATTCTTCCCAGACAACCAAAAGATTACAAAATTAATAGACAATGGTTAGATAAATATCGAGATAGTAATAAAAGAAAACATCAATTAAACGAAGAAGAAGACTACAAAGAAAAAGAGATTTCGAGAAGACAATATATATAGAACAACCAAAATAAATTGAACTATTAGAAGAAAAAGAAGAAAGAAAAAAGTACTAGAATCAATAGAAGAAAACAAAACAACAGAAGTAGAAGATGATATAGATAACTGGAGAAACCAAGAAAAATATATATAATCAATCGAAAAATCAAACAAAAGAATATAATAAAAAGAAATTAGTCACAAAACCCCCAATAATAATCAGGAACATCAGAAGGACAAAGTATTGAAGAATGTCGTTGTTGAAAAACGTAAAGATCATGTTTCAAAAGGATTAAAAGAATTGAGACAACAATTGAAAGAAATAAAGACTCGTCTTCAACCTCTTTATAAATGGGTACGAAAATTAGCAATAAAATGCATCTAAATATTTTACAAAAATGA
>NW_008575997.1:0-258 GCF_000257125.1 Entamoeba nuttalli P19
TTTTGTTCTTATTGTGAATTAAATATGTTCAATGTGTTTTATTTGTGCTTTGTTAAATTGAAATTTGTTAAATAAAAAGATGAACTGAGTAAGAAATATCATTATTAAATTATGGTCTTTCATAGCTAATACATTAATTTGTTTTTATTAGACATATCACTGAATGACATATTACATTCTGTCGTTGTTCTGAACATCAGTCAATTGTTCTTCTTATAAAGAATTCCCCATTTATTTTTTTATAAAATATAGACAAGT
>NW_008575998.1:0-3326 GCF_000257125.1 Entamoeba nuttalli P19
TGTTGTTTCTTTCTTCAATTTGATACAATAATTTATGGTATTTTAAACTATTATTTATTTTCAATTTGTTTTATTCTACTTTTGAATGAGTTGATATTAGAATTGATATGGAAAATAATGGTTTTTCATTCTGCTCAAAATTTTATTGTTTATCCATGAGACATTTTACTATGGTAACAGTGGGAATATAATTAATTTATTTTTCCATAATTATTTCTGTCTTATTTATTTTTTGTGCTTATTTCTGTCTTCATCATACCATTACTTGTTCAACTCAAAGAATGATCTGTATCATTTCATTATTACAGATAAGTAATACCATACTCTCCATTATCATATTTACTATTGTGTATTAATCATGATAAACATGATAATTTGATTTCTACTCTTCATACAATTAACTTTTTATTGTGTTGTTTGAACTTTTTAATAACACCAATTAATTCTTTCCACTAAGTTCTTGTTACTTTACTACTTCATTCAATAATTTTAATTTTTAGGACAATGATTCAATCACCATTTGTTTGGTGTTTGTATTTTTATTAATTTTGATGATGAACAAATAATGTATTAAGAGAATTAGACAACACTAGACTAGTAAATTGACAAAGAGCCTTATTAAGTTGTGAGAGATTATTGTCTCTCATCTATTTTTAAACAACATACAAAAAAACCAACGAAGAAAAATCTTTTAGGTATCATTATGTTATTATTATGATAGAATCAACAACTTAAGTAAAGATAAGTTAAGAACAAATTCTAATAAGTATTTATCATTATTCATTCTCTCATTTATATAATTAAACAAATAAAAAAAATAATTGTTTTAATCTGAATAAGGAAGATAACATAAGTTTATTTATTTAAATAAAAGTATTTATTTATGAATAAAGTTGAATCAATAAGTATTTAGGATAAATCCTAATTTAGTCAATCTCTCTCATTGGATAGATCGTTTAAACAAAAGAAACACAGTTCAACTGATTAAAAAGTGAATAAATAATTCTTTTTCATGAAATGGTGTGTTGAAATCATTTTAAAATATGATAGAAAATACCAATCAATTAAAATTATGCTATTAACTAATGAAGAGGTCGTATTTCTGTATGTTCAATCTGTGAATTAATCCACATAGGCCATTCACAAATTGGAATGCCTTCTGCTTCCATATCAACATAAAAATCTGTTAAATTTGTATTTTTATTAGAATTAGATGCATTCATTAATTTGACTCCAAGTGCAACATAATTGAATAACAACTTACGTGTTTCAGTGGTTAATAAATTCTTTTCATTTTCATTTAACCGTTTGATTTTAGAAGTTAATTCTTCTTGAAGTGCTTTATTTTTTATCTTTTCTTCATTGAGTAACTTACTTAGATTAACTACATTATTGTCAAGATCTTCTATCCTTACTTTCAGTTCAAAAATGGTTGTTGAAGAATCTATTGAAGAAATACTTCTTCTTTGTTGTTGATTAGTTTTTATTTGTGAGTTGAGTTGGTTATTTTCAAGTGAAAGAACATTTATTTTTTGTTGCAAATTATCTATTTCTTCTTGTTTCTTTTTTTGTTCTTCTTTGTTTGTTGTTTTAATTTGACTTAATTGTTGTTGTAATTCTTGAGTAGTTATTTTCATTTCTTCATTGGCTTTTCTAAATTCTTCTTTTTCATCTTGTAATTTTTGACCTTTTTCTTTATTTTCTCCAATTTCCTTTTGTAATGATCCTTCTTTTATTCTTAAATCTTCAAGAATCTTTTTTAATT
Source organism: Entamoeba nuttalli P19 (assembly GCF_000257125.1). Lineage (NCBI taxonomy): Eukaryota > Evosea > Mastigamoebida > Endamoebidae > Entamoeba > Entamoeba nuttalli. The sequence continues at coordinate 1,766 of NW_008575998.1, forward strand.
CTTCATTTTCTGTAATAACTTTCTGATTCATTTCTTTAATTTCATTCAATTCCTTAATTTGTTCTTCATTTATTCTGTCTTTTTGATTATTCTTTTTTTCATTTTCTAATTCTTCATGAAGATTTTTAATTTCATTATCTTTTTTCATTATTTCTTCTTTAGCCTTCTGAATAGAATTAATAATTAAAACCTTCATTTGATTAATTTCTTGATTTAACTCCATAACTTCTTTTATTTTCTTTTCATAATTTGCTTGGCGTAGTTTTGTCTCCAATTCTGTTCTCATCATTTCTCTAAGTAATCCATCAAGTAATTGTTCTCTATTAGTTTTTTCTTTTTGAATTTCAGCAACTATAATAAAACTCTGTGAAAGAATTTTATTAAGTTCTTCTTCTGATTTTTCAAGTCCTTTAATATTTGTTCCTATCAAACTTTCCTTTTCTGAAACAATTCCATTTAATCGTTTAATGACACTATCCTTTTCATTAATTGTTGTGTTTAGTGATTCAATATTTTTGTTTAATTCTCCTATTTTGATATTCATTCTTTCTTTTTCATTTTTCAATTTCTCATAATTTTCTTTGGCAATGGATAATTCATAGTTTTTATCGTCTCTTTCTTTTTTTACATTCATAAGTTCTTCTTTAATTTTCTCTTCATTTTCAATTCCATTATGCTTCTCTTCCTTTAATTCTTTTAATTTTTGTTCAATTTCTTCTTTTTCTCTTGTCATTTTTTCATTTATTGTTGTTAACTCTTCAACTTGTTTCTGATAATTCTCAACTTCAAAACTTTTATCTTCAGCATTGTAGCAGTTTTGAACTTCTTCCCTCAACAAATCATTTTCTTCATTTACTGAATTTAATTCCTTTTGAAGTTCTTCGATTTTTTTTTGTAGCTCTTCTATTTGAGGTAGTTGTGTTTCACTTCTCTCGTTTGTTGGCTTTTCCTCCATCCTAAGATTTGTATGAAATTCCACATTTCCCAGATTCTTTGATATTCCAGTATTCTATTTATAGAATTCATCTTAAAAAAAAAACATAAAAAAATAAATAACACAAACAAATGAGTAATTCAATTGATACGAGAAGTACTAGTGAATTAGGAGAAAAGAAACGATTTGAGTATGAACTTGATTTTCTGCAATCTCTTGCAAATCCACATTATATTCAGTGTTTGTTTTATTTCATTATTAACAAAACGTTAATAAAGACAACTGATAATAAATAAGATTTAGCTTATCATAAGTATTTAAGAAAGCCAGACATGATCCATTTTCTTAAATATCTTCAATATTGGAAACAACCAAATTATATTAAATTTATTCAATACCCTGCTTGTCTCTATTATTTAGAACAATTACAAAATCCTGATTTTCGTCAAGCATGTGAAAATCCCGAAATAATGAAAAATATTATTGATCAACATGAAGCTCATTTTACATATTACAAAGTTAATAGAACACCAGTTGTTCCTAAAGTTGATGAACTTAATACTACATCTAAACCAATGGATACAACTCCAAATTAACACAAAATAACTTTGAAATAAAAAGAAAATG
>NW_008575999.1:0-281 GCF_000257125.1 Entamoeba nuttalli P19
ATTCTTATATTTATCATAACCATTATAACTTTTTTAGTTTGTTGTATCTTATTTATTGAAATGTCACTTTTATAATAAATAATAGAAGAAAATAATGCAATTATTAATTACCTATAATTGATAGTTTTATCATACTGAGAAATTAGTGAATTAGTTTCTTCAACAAGTTTTATTTCTATTGAAATATTTTTTTCAAACTTATTCGAATTAAATATTCTTCATTTAAGTTGTTATCTGATTTTTATTTGAATTTTAATGAATATTAAAACTCTTTATTGTTT
>NW_008576000.1:0-2099 GCF_000257125.1 Entamoeba nuttalli P19
TTTTAATTTTATAATGGAAATAATAAAATAGAATATGATTATTTGAGATAAATTATGTCGGTTTAATGTTATATTACCGTAAATAATAAAAAAATCACATAAAACACAATAAGATAGTATCATCTCATCATTTTATCTTCTAATATAATAAAAACATCTTATTTTATTATTATTTGTTAATGTTTTGTTTCCTACTCCTCTTTATTGTAGTTTCAAATGCAAAACAATATCATATGTGTATGATTATGTTAGGTGCACCAAAGGAAGTTCCAATGTTGAATTATTCTGTTGAGTATTTGTTAAATGCATATGAAAGAAAACCACCAGAAATAGTGATAGATCATTTTTACTTTGTTAAAGGTTGTAATCATTGTCCTCATCCAGAAATGGAAATGGCTAACTTTGAACTTCAAAAACATGGGATAAATTCTTCGATTGCACATTTTGAGCCATTTAAATGGATTCAACCATCAAATATTTATTCTTTTGAAGAAATGTATCACAGCTTGTGGTCTGAAGATCAACGTGCATACCGTAACTTTGGTCATCATAAAAAAGATAATATTGTAACATACTACTTCCATCAGGGTGCACAACTTGCTCTTAAAGAATTTAATAACACTGATTTTATCATGTTCTTTGAAGATGATCAATCAATTCATAGAAATTCATTTGTCTTTCTTAAACAAGTTTTTGATTCTTATGGTCCAAGAACACTTACTAAATATGCAACACCACTAAGAGCAACAAATGATGGTTATTATGATCCTAATATTGCATGTATTTGGGGATGGTGGGGAACATTAATGTCAAATCATGAACTAAAACGTTATTTATCCTTTATTAAATTTAATCCTTGGACATATTGTGGAGACATGTTATTTTGTGACCTTGGAAGGTTGATAGACCAACCATTTTATTTGAGAAGAATGGCTCGTCATTTTGGTAGAGATAAAGATATTATGCCAAAAGACCCTGACTATTATTAATGATGAATTAACTCATTTATATAAATTTATTTAACAAGAAAATTGATTTTACTTACCATTCAGTCAATTCAGTTATTCCTTTATTTGCAAATAATTTACTTTGAATTATTCCAACTACATCTTGTTTATTTTGATAAGGAAATGGTCTTTTCATTGGTACTTTTTCTTCAATGATTCTCTTAGATGTTTCCCACCCAAATCTGACTAAATTAGGATATCCAAACAATGGGTCATATTGACATTTCATCCATTTTATTGTATCTACATCTATCAATTAGTTATATATTAATTATATCGTACTAATCATTTTATTAAACACTGAAAAATAACAAACCACTTGGATATCCACAACCAACTTGTCTTGTTTGAATGTTTGTTTCTTCATAAATCCAATTATCAAGACAAGTATCTCTTGTTACTTTAGCACAAATACTTGCTGCACTAACAACTGGATATAATCCATCAGCTTTTGGACAAACAGTAATTTGACTCAATTTAACTTCCTTAAATTCATTTGCAATCATCGCTTGATATTTTTTAGAAGGTCCAACAGTATCACAATAAATATGTACAATTTTACGCTGACTTGTTCTGATGATTTGATGGATAATATCTCTAACTGCACTAAATGCTATTTCATTTAATGAAACCTTTTGAGGACCACACATCATCTGACTGATATAACTTGGAGTGAGAATTCGTGTTGAAAACCCACACACAGCACTTTCTTTTATATCAGTAAATAACTTCTCTCTCATCGTTCGGGATAAAATTTTAGAGTCATGAAACCCCATGGTACTTATAACTTCTGTATTAGTAGTAAAAAATGCACTATATACCATTGGTCCTAAAACAGGTCCTCTTCCTGCTTCGTCTATTCCAATCGTAATTTCTCCTTCTGTTTGAACATTTTGAAATAGCGGACAAAGCATTTTCAATTTTAGTTTTTTTTTATTTCTCTTGATGAGAAGCTTAAATTACTCTTTTATATTAGTAAAAAAACTATTCTATTAAAAAAATTCAATTCACAACAACTCTCTTTGTTCATATTTTTATTTTTGTGTCTGTAGCACATCCCTCATTTTTAATGTAATCAAAAACTTCTGTGTT
>NW_008576001.1:0-2637 GCF_000257125.1 Entamoeba nuttalli P19
TTTTTTTTAAAACGATCAACATCCAAAATTGAGTTTAATAATAAAATTATAATTTTCTTAATCTTTTGATTCACATTAACTAAAAAAATTAAAGATGAATATTCTTATTGAAATCCTCCTTATTTGGTATTGTATTGCTATTCCATCTATCAAATTAATTGAAAATTTTCCATACGAAGAAGAAGGAGAAACAAAAGATTGGAAGACAGGAATTATTTCATTGAACAATACATTCAAAGAGTTTAATTATAGTTTGTTATTACAGTTAAGTGGTTTAAAAGAAGAAAAGAATTAATGTTATGAAAAGCTACAATTTTTGATATTAGAACAACAAAAGAAATTAAAATAAATTTTTGTAATGAACATAAAAGTGGTATTTATATGATTGAATCAATAATTAATGAAACTCTAATATCATCCAAATGGAATACTCATAGTATTGAATGTAATAATGGTGGTAGTTTTTATTTGTATAAGAATGAAACATTATCAAATGAAACAGTTTTATTTGCCATAACATCAAATGAAGAATTTAAATATCATCTTTTTATAACAGAAGAAAATATGCAAAATTCATCATGTGCATTTCCTGTTATGTTAAATACAACTTTTATTGACTATATGAGTACAAACGGAGATAATCAAATATATTCATTCATAGCTAAAGATACTCAAACTCAAATTGTTCTTTCTTATGAAGGTGAATATTTTATAAATGGAATGATTAAAGAAACATGTGAAAACAACAAAGAAATAGAAAGTATTTATCAACAACATACCCAATCCAGTCATTCATTTGTATTTGAAAGTATTCCAACACACCAATATTATTTCATTGTTAATGAAGGAGAAGGAATGTATCGTATTTCTATTGATTTTTATGTTCGAAGGTTTGAAAGTAGTTGTGAAGAACCAACTAATGGTACTTTGTTATTAAATGAAGAATTGATTGATTTAAATACTCAAAAGAATGTATGGATAAAATTCAATAAACAAGACTCAACTTTTGTTTTAATAGAAACACTTAAAGGAAATATTGAATATTCAATGTATGAGAATTGTCAATCTAATGGTAAATTATTCACTTCTAATGAACAAAAACTTATTGTAAATCAAGAAGGAAGTTTGGTTCAGGTTCATACTACTAGTGAATATTCACTACTCACATTTAAGACTTATAATGTCTCAACAACAACAACATGCAAAGAACCATATTTATTTCAACTTAAAGAAGATATGACTAGTAGTGGAGGAATATTTGAATTAAATTATTCTCAACTTATTCCAACAGAAGGTGATTGTGGTGAATCTATTTATATCAATAGTGAAACAAAAGACACTGGGTATTGGATTGGGATTGACAATCCTTTGAATTATGAAATTGGAGTTAATATCAAAGGACATGGATTCTTTGAAACATATAGAATGTGTGGAATAGAATGTATTGATAGATTTAAAGATTCAACCCCATTAATTCTTTTGCCACATCAAATGAATTATATTAGGTATATCCCTTCAACGAGTGGAAATAATGAAAGAAATAATGTTGTTGTTTTTGAAATTATGCCAACCTCAGACCAAGTTCATCCAAAACAAATTGACACTATTCCATATTCAAGTGAAATAACAGTGAGTAAAATCCAACCATTAATATGCTCGAATTCTTCTAAGCCATCGTCATTTTTTACTATTCATTCAACAAGAAGATGGAAAATAGATATTTCCACTTGTGAAACATCAACAAATATGAATTATGATATTAATATAAAAGATAAATTAAATTGTCTTGATATTGAACAACTAGAATGTGATAATGGAAAACATAATCAACGACATGCTGTTTTAATGAAAAGTGATGTCGATTATCAAATTGAAATAGTTGGAAATAATGATGAAGGAGATTTTGAAACAGGAGTTATTTTTCCAACATTCTCCTATGCCAGAATGAGTATTGATTGTTCTTTTCCTGATACTCAATATACAATCACTAATCAATCACTCTTTATATCAAAAATAATCTATAATGAAACGCTTCCATCTCGTGATGCTTGTCATTCAAAAGAAATGAAAGGAACGTTCATTCAATTTATTTCAAAATCTGACAAGTTGAGTATTAAAGGATGTTCTCCTTCAGTTATTCAAATAAGTATATTCTCTGAATGTAAAAGTGGCGTTGAAAGTGTCTGTTTTGCTAAAAATGAAAGTGATGCAGAATGTACTACAGTTTCTCTTTCTGTAGAACGAGATAAAGTGTATTATGCTCGGTTTGCTACTGACAAAATGCTTAATGATGTTGGTATTAATATCACATTTGAAAGTATTGGAATTGTTGAACAAGAAAAAAACCTTGAATTGTCTAGAATCATTTTCTTAATTTCTTTGATTTGTGTTCTTATCATTGGAACATTACTTGTTATTGTTTATGGAGGTTTTATGTTCTTCATTCAAAGAAAGAAACAATCAAAATATACTTCCCTTCCATGACATACTTTTTTAATTGATTTTTCATTCACCTCAAACCATAGTTAGTAGTCAATAGGATTATCAGTTATTTAGATTGAATATACTTTGAAACAACAACATAACTTGTTAAAAAGAAACAAATACACATTGAGTTGAATAAGATATGAAAAAAAA
>NW_008576002.1:0-5358 GCF_000257125.1 Entamoeba nuttalli P19
AAATAATTATTATGGGTTTAATTTAAATAGTTATAAATATTATAAAATCAAAGATTGATTTTTCTTCAATTTTCAAGTAATGAAGAATGAATAATATATTATTTTGTTTGAAAATGACAATACTAAACCATTCAACCATTCTTAGGAACATATTTAATTTTTTGACAGATTTTTTTCGATAATTTCATGTTTTGAAGGTAAGAAGAGTTGATAGAAGAATAAGAAAAAAAGGTTTTTGTAAAAGTTATTATAAAAGAGAGATAAGAAAAAAGAAATCAAGCATATTTCATAATTTATGTTTAAATAACAAGAAATGAGTATGAGAATTTTTTTTATTTCAAAAAAATTCTTCTTTTGTTGGAAATAAAAAGAGAAATAAACAAGCTAAATTTAGCAAGAAAATTATGAAACTTCAAGAATTGAATAAATATTATAATATTTCTATAGTTTCAGCTTCACCAAAAAAAGTTTTGTAATTGAAATAAATAACAAGAACTTTGAAGAAGTAAAAGATTAAATAAATGGCTACGACGTCACAAAAAGTTCATATTGCTCAAGTAGGCGGAGTATGGACATATATTCCACCAAATACAATTGTTGAAACATTACAACAAATATTACACGAAAATGGAAATGATAAAATACGAGCTGCTGATTTACAACAAATTTTTGATAATTTTTATAATTCTTCATTGGCTAAATTATCACCAACAATTCAAATGTATTTTTCATTTAGATTTTTAAAGCAAGAATCAGCTGAAGAAAAACGTATTGGGACATTAACTATTGTAAAAAACTTAGATTTCTTAACAGTAAATTATCTGAATGATTTTGCCAGAATAATAGATAATTATGTCCCTGATTGGAGTACTTGTGATTCTTTTAGTAATAAAGTACTTGGACCATTGGTTAAAAAAAGTGATGAATTTGCTCATAGTGTTGCACAGTGGAAAGACTCAGGAAAAGTATGGCGTATGAGAGCGTGTTGTATTGCCTTTGTTAATTTAGCTAAAGTTGGGGCAATGACAGAGTTGTCTTTTGAAATATGTGCTCACTGTTTAAGAAGTAGTGAACGATTTGTTCAATTAGGTGTTGGATGTTTATTAAGAGAAATGTCACTAATGTTTAGTGAAAATGTTGTTGAATTTATTACACAAAATTTCAGATATTTTAGTAGAGAAGGATTACGTTATTCAATTGATAAATTAAATTGTGATGTTCGTAAGAAAATATTGTCATTAGGAAAAAGAAAAGGTGCAGCTACACTCCAACAAGATATAAAAGATGAAGAAACCTTTATGACTGAAAACCAAAATTCAAAATATTCATTGTAACAACTCTTAATTTATTTAGGAAGGCTACGACTTTCGTAATTATTAATTTTGACTGTCTATCTCTCATAATAAATAATCAAAAATTTTATTATATCCTTTTTTTGTAATATAATTTTTGGTTTAATTACTCTATTAATACTTTATTTAAAACTCTCTTTATTTTTAGACTTCTAGAAATCTATATTTTTAAGATAACATAAGAATAATTGTTAAATAATAATTATAATAAAAAAGATAAAAAAAGTTAGAAACTTCTTAATGGGAGTTTGGTTAATGAATTTTTAGATTTCATTTAACTTATGTCTGATATGGAAGACACGTTTGTTTTTATGTCTTAGACTCTTTTTTAATACCTAACTATTTAAATACCATTAACTCTTCATCTAATTTTTGAGATAAATCAATCACAGTTCAATAAGACTAAAATGGTTATATTCTAAATGAACTGAGATTTTTTGTATATTATTGTTAGATGAAAAGAGACATTGTTTTAGTTTGTGTAACTATGCCAATATTATCTAAAATGTTAATGGATTTATTTAACAATAAAAAAGGTATCTTTCAAAGGAGTGTATTTAATATAATTAGAGAATAAAAAGGAATTAATAACAATAGCAAAAAACCAAAGATTGTAAGATCTACTAAGAAAAAAGGAGGAAAAAAAAACAAAAATCCTTATATTATTTTTTGTAACATGAAAAGAGAAGAAGTAAAAGCTGCTAATCCAGATTTACCTTCAAAAGATATTCTTAGTAAACTAGTAGAAATGTGGAATGCCTTAACTGAAGAACAAAAAGCATCATATAGACCAAAGCCAAGACAAGTTCCACAAAAAAAACAAGTGAAAAAAGAAGAGGAAATAGTTGAAGAAAAGAAAGAATAATTTTGTTTAAAATTAAATGTTTGAGTTTTTCTAAAAATAAAATAAGAAGAAGTATTGAAAAAAATATTAAAAGATATAAAAACAATAATTTTTTTTAAAATATTGATTTAGAGTTAACTAAAATAAATATTAAAAAAATTATTATTATTTCTCTTCATTATTTGTTTCAATGAAAGAATCTAATGATAAAATTGTTACACTTACATTTCCTTTACATTGTCTTTCTAATGCAATGTTTCTTATTAAATTAGCTATTCCTGGTGGTTGGATATGAGCAGAGTTTAGTACAATTGATTGAAGTTCATTTTGATCAATAACATCCCATACTGATTTTGAAGCTGTTAATACAAATTTAAAATCATTATCATATTCTATTTTTGTTATATCAGGAGTTGTATCTAATAAATTATGATAGTTACTTTCACCAATACATTTACAAACATTAATTACTCCATTTAACATATTATTATTATCAACTAAACCTCCTTTTTGCATAACTTTCTTTTTCATTTCATTATTACTTAAACAATGATCAAATCCTATTTCTTTAATATTTGAACTTGAAATAATATAACTTTTTATACTTCCACATTGTGCAAAATATATAACTTTGTTATAAAAAACATAAACTAATCCACTACATACATCATTCACATTCTTTTCTTTTACTTTTTCATTAAGTCGTTGGAAAGTTGAAATTAATGATTCTTCTATACTCTCTTGTACTACTTTATTACCAACTTTATTTAAGAAATAATCAACAAATTTATATGAACATAATTTAGCACTTCTTCCTCCTAAAATACCTTCAAAACTTCCAACAATAATTCCATTTGTAAAAATATTTCTTGCAACACAAATAGTACTTTTCATAGACTTTTCATTTCCACGTGAAATACCAATTCCAATAATTTTATAAGAATCAATGTTGAATAACATTTCTTCTTTTGGAGTTTGTAATAATTTTAAACCTACTTTCTTTGATTTAAATTCATTAGCATTTGCAACAATTTCAGGTATTTTCTTTATTAATTTATCGTCTAATATTCCAGTAAGTTCTAATGTTGGTTGTTTACTTCTCTGAATATTATATGTTGCAGCAATTATTTTAGTCTTTTTACAATAAGGAACAAGTCCAAAGAAATTAACTAATGAATTGCCAATAATATTAAACTCTTCTAATTGATCCCATTGAGAAAGATTTGGATATTCAATAATTAGATTAAATGACAAATTTAATTCTTTCAATTTTTTATTTAATTCTAATACATTAAATTCTCTAATTTGATTATAAGATAAGTCAAGACTCTCTAATTGTTGTAATTCTTTGATACTTTCTGGAATTACTTTAATTTTGTTATTGTTCATTATTAATACTTTCATTTGACTCATTTCACAAAACTCTTTTGGGAAAAAACTCATATTATTTGATGATGCTCGTAATTCTTCTAATTTATTTAAATACTCAAAATGTTCATAACTAATAATATGATTGTTTGATATGTCTAATATTTTCAAATTACAAAATCCACTAACTATATCAATTGGAATAGAATATATTTCACAATTAGACATTGATAATAATGTCAAATGTGAACATTTAGTAATTCCTATTGGTGGTATTCTCAATGGGTTATTATTCAATATTAATTGTTCAATAGACGTGTGGAATGTAAATTCATTGATTGTACTTATGTTATTATAAGAAAGGTCTAATAATTGAACTTTTTCACATTGTGATAAATTAGGTGTTTGAATAAATTTATTATGGTCTAACTTTAATACTGGTAAATCTGCATATTTTTGTATTGTGATTTCTGAAATTTTATTGAATGAAGCGTCAACAGAACATCTTCTTGGAATGTCTTTAATTGATGTAATTTCGTTTTTATGAAGATATAATAATGTCATTTTAGTGAGATTGAGTAATGATGGAAACTCTTCAATTGAACTGTTAATCAATTCTATATTTTCTAATTCATTGTTTATTGAAACAGAAGGGAACTTTCTATCAATTGGATCAGTAATGTTAGAACAATAAAGTTCTTTTAAATGAATGAGAGAATTAATTTCAGGAATTACTTTAAATGGATTATCTCTGAGATTTAATTTCGTCATCTTTGTCATTTTTTCAAATACCTTTGATGAGAAAGAGTCAATCAAGTTAGAATGAAGGTCAAGGATTTGAAGTTGAGAAAGTTGTCTACAGACTTCAGGAATACTTGTAATTTGATTTTCTGAAAGATCAAGGTGTGTTAATAAACTCATTTGAGGAATTGGAGTTGGGACATTATCAAATTTATTTCCTGAAAGTCTAAACTATTGTATTAATAAAGAAAAGTTTCTGGTATAATAAAATTTGTAAACAAACATTAATAATTTTCATATTAACAAGAGCCTTTGGTAAATGATCTAAGTCATTATATGAACAATCAAATTGTCTTAACTTCTCAAATGAATCAATAAATAATGGAATTTCTGTAATTCTATTATTAGAAATATTCAAATCTTGTAAGTCTTTAAGAACGGTTAATATTTGGGGAATTAAAGCTATCTGATTCCTACTAACATCAAGTTTTTTAAGATTTGTTAACTCAGAAAAAAAAATTGGTATTTCTGTTAATTTATTGTTTGAAACAATAAGGGATGTTAATGATTTAAAGGTTTTGAGTTGTTTTGAAAATACCTATATCGTTATTTTAGTACGAAAAGACAGCAATATTCAATCGAATATTCTTAAAGAAAAAAGTGATGAAATTTCAAACTATTTCATTTTCACTAAGATCCATATCATAAATTGTTGTTGCACCTGAAAAAACTTCTTTGGGTAACCCTTTCAAATTCTTAAGTCCCTAGAATGAGATTATTCTTTATTCTTAACTCGTTAATGACAAGAAAATTCAAACCTTTTGTCTTAAATCAATTGCGGAAGAATATTTCTTCATTTAAAATTATAAGATCTTTATTACTCCTAAATAACTCCAATGTTACAAACTATCCATTCTATTTTCAATAAACCCATGTAGTAGAAGGAAAAAACTTACAAAAAAGATCTTTAAATTTTCGTTTAGTAGATTAGTTTTCTATTCTTACTTTTTTTTTTCATAAAAAAATCTTTTAAACAATATCAAGAAAAATATG
>NW_008576003.1:0-7423 GCF_000257125.1 Entamoeba nuttalli P19
TTTTTCTTTGCTAATTTTCGTACCCTTTCTTTTTTATCTCGTTGCTTAATTATTATTTATATTCATTTGTTTATCTTCATTTCTGAACATTAACCATATTTCTCTATTTCAGTACATTGTTCATTTGTTATTACCAATTATTGTCCCATTCATATCATTATATTTGTTGTTTGTTTATTTTTTTATTTCTTGGTGTTCTTAGTCATTTAATTTAGAATATACCATTTTATTCATTAATATTCTTAAATGGATTCGTGTCGTTGTCAAATAAACCACTTGCCCTTCTTCAAATAATGTCATTCTACTACTTCGATGGTATTCAAATATAATTGTTGTAATTTTTATAGATGTTTTGTGTTTTTAGTTGATAAAATTTCTCTCTCTCATTACAAAATAAAAAACACATCAATAATTTATTAGACAGTAGTATTTTGTCGAGAAAGATTTAAAGAATGCACCAAAATCATTATTTTAAGTAACTTTTCAATCCATTAACCTTATTTCTTTCAATTCCACTTCAATATTATTTTTATTAAACTTTCTGATACATTTTCAATATACGCCATAATACATTGAAATCAACTATTCTTATTGTATTATTAGAATAACTTGAATAGAATTGTTCTATACATTAAAATAATTTTTATTGTTTAAATAATTTAATGTTATTAATGACATTCACAGAACAACACAAAGAAGAATAAATGTTGAATAAAATGAAAAGAGTTTTGATATAAAGCGATATTTAAAGAATAAAATTGAGGAATAATAAAAAGGAGAGTTTTTACTATATAAAAAAAGAAAAAGTTAATATTTCATAAATAAAAATGAAAAATAACAAGATATTCAAAAAGAATAATAAGACGTTCAAAACTTAAAAAAAATAAAATTATAAAACAAGAATGGCAAGACAGCTCGACCTTGTACTTTTAGTAGATACAACAGGATCAATGGGACAATATCTATATTCAGCACAAAGCAATATAAATAAAATAGTTAATACAATAACAAATTCAGAGAAAATAGATTTAAGATTTGCTATTGTAGAATATAAAGACCATCAACCAAATCAACAACAATTTGCATTAAAAAAATATGATTGGATGAATGATATAAAAGATATTCAAAATGCAATTAATCAATTAAGTGCATATGGAGGTGGAATGGATGGACCTGAATCAGTTACTTGTGCATTTGATTGTGCAGTTAATCTTGGGTATAGAGGGTATGCAGCTAAAGTAATAATTTGGATTGCTGATGCACCACCACATGGATTTAATATTCAATATGATGGATATCCTAATGGATGTCCATGTGGAATTGATTTTCAAGAAGTTGTATTAAAAGCAATAAAAAATGATATTCAAATTTATTCAGTTGCTTGTGAACCTATTAGACCAATTTATAGACATTTTAGAGATTTAATGAGAGCCGTTGCTATGATGACAGGAGGTCAATTTATTGCTTTAAATTCTGCTGATTGTCTTGCGGATGTTATTATTGGTGGTTCTTTAGAAGAAGTTGGGATGAATTTTGTGATTCAAAAAATAGAAAATGATTTAAATAACACAGAATCATTTAAAACTAAAACAAAAAATGAACAAGAGAAAGAAATTAGAAAAGCAATTGCTGAATATTTTAAAGAAAATTCTACATTAAAACAAATAAAAATTAATTCTATTTTTAAAGGTGAATTACCTGAAATTCCTAAAATCTTCTTTACAGCAACTACTTTTAAAGAACTTGTTGATGTATTAAAAACAAGAGAGCCAAATGTTTATAAATTTAAAGATTCATTTAAAATTAAAGAATATATCCCTTATCCTCAACCGTTTTGGGATAAAAATGGATTGAATGAATATCAAAGAAAAACTCAGAACCTTTGGTCTAACATAAATACAAAACATATTAAAATGGAAATGTGTGATGATGATGAATATCAAAATTATTATGGAATAGGAAATACTCCTTCAGAAAATATCAATATTCCTAAAGAAATTCCTGAAGACTTTAAAGAAGGTGAAATAGTTAGAATTAAAGAAACAAGTGTTGGTGTTGAACATCAAAACAAAATTTTTGAACGTTTAAAGAAAAGACTTGAACAACAGTAATGTTTCTCTTTAAAAAAAAATGAAAATAAAGTTTTGATTTTTAAGTTATATGATTTTATTTTTGATATAAGTTTTTAGAGGTAGAAGATTTTTTTGATAACTATTTAAAGATTATTTTTTTGATATGAATAATCTCAATAATTAGTTGAATATATTCAATTGAACAATGAAACCAAAAAATGTTATTGTTATTACTGACATTCCTAATGTACCTCCAAAAACATTTGAATATCAAATTAATCCAGTTTTAATACTTAATGAACTTGTTTTTGATATTTGTACTAAAATTAATTTAAAAGACTCAGACAATTATTCAATTTTTTTGAATGGATTACCTATTACACCAACTACACTTCAAACAATTCCAGAAAAATCAACAATTTCACTTTCACTTGCATTAGATTTTGCAGCACGTCAAGCATTTGATCAATTACAAAAAGCATCAAATGCAGAAGTATTAAAAAGAGTGTTATTTTTTATGAGACAAAAAATAACATTAACGATGTTTGTAAGTGAATTTACACGATTAGGAGGTATTGGACTTATTTTAGAAAAAATAATGAAATATGAAGGAAATGTACAAAGTTATGGATTAACTATATTAAGAAGTGCAATGAGTTTTGATAGTGGAATGAATGAAGTAGTAAAGAATGAAAAAATTATACGATTTTTATTTTCAATGATTGATGAAGGAGTAATTGCAAGTGTTTGTAGACAGTCACTTGAATTACTTTTTGTTGCTATTCATTATGGAGGATTTAATATCATGTGGAAGATTGTAAAAGAGAGAGCAAAAGACAGAGATGAATTACCATTAGCAAATGTTGTTAAATTGTTAAAAAGTGGAGATATAGAAACTGTTGGAAATTCATTAACATTGTTATATGGAATTTTACATGTTGCACCACAAGAAAAAAAATATGGAATTAGAACTAAATTAAAATATCAAGGAGTTCATAAAATAGTAGAAGAACTAAAATCTGGAGGAAGTAAAAAAGAACTTAAAGAGCAAATAACATTATTAGAGAAATATTTTTATGGAGATGATGTAAGAAAAGAAAAAAAGTCATTAGCCAAAATGATCAAAAAAGAACAAGACAGAATGAAAAGAGTTAAAAATGAAAATACTTCTAAAAAAAGAACCATTGAAATTATTAAAAAAGAAATAGAAACTATTCAAGTGAAAATACCTATTCTTAATGATGAATTAGAATTAATGAAACAACAAGCAAATTCATTAGAAAAAGAAATAGAACCATTAAAAGAACATGTGTTAAGAAAAAATATTTTAAAATTAATGAAAAATATGACAGATGATGAAATTAAAAAAGAATGGGTGAAATATAAAGTATTAGTTGAAAGTGTTGAAAAAGAAAAAATTGCTTTAAATTCTCAAATTGAAGAAATGAAAGAAAAACATTTAAAAATAATAAATTCTTCTTTTGGAAATTCAACACTTTCTTTAAATAAAAATTCACCTAGAGGAAAAGTTAGAATGACTAAATTCCTTGAAACAAGAAGAACAATTAATAGAAAACCTTCTGATAATCAACATTTTAGAAAACCTGAACTTCCTCCACAACATAATATTATTAGAATCCCTTGGAGACGTATTCTTTTTACTCCAAATCCAAAAAAACCAACTATTTGGGATGATATTAAAATTCTTCATGTTAGAGAAAAACAATTACAAACTTCTTTTCTTACTTCAGTCTCAGTTACTAATATCTCTTTCATTTTAGACCCTTCAAAATTAATTGCTCTTTCTGTTTTATTTGCAAAACAACCAAATGAATCAAAATTCTTTGAAGCATTCACTCATATGTATTCTAAAACATTTGATACTAAAACATTTGAATTAGTTAAAAAAATTATTCCGACTGAAGCAGAAGCTTTTCAATTATTTAGTTCAAAAACATTAAATATACCAGAAACTTTATTAAAAAGATTAGCTTTAGCTAAAAATTTACCTACTAAAATTGCTATTTGGTCACAAGTTACTGTTTTAGAAAAAAGATTAGATGAAGTTAATGAAAAAATATCTTGTATTGAAACTGCAGTTAAAGTACTTAAAAAAAGTTTTGGATTTAAAGAAGTATTAACTATCATTACTTCTTATAATCATCAACTCAACTTATTTGATAGCAATAAGGGATTTGATTTAACTTGTCTTTTAAAACTAAAAGATCTTAAAACTAATACTAATGAAACGCTATTAGATTGTATCATTTCAAATCTTTCTAATATTAAGATTTTATTACGTGAATTTAATGAATGTAAACCAGCAATTCTTGTTGAATTAAAAGAACAACTTGATATGACTCATTCTTTAATTGATGAATTAAATAACTTAAAAGATATAATGAAAGAATTGGCTGAAGATGATTTAAATATTGCCTCTAGTGAAGTTGGTAGAGTTAAGAATAAAGCATTAGAAATTTTAGAAATGGGAGAAAGAACACAATCTTCGTTTTATTCCTTAGTTTCATGGTGTATGGGAACTACTGAACATCTCGATTATTTTGATACAAAAATTTTCTTTGGTTTAATTTCTACATTCCATGCACATTTATTAATGAGTAAAGCATTAATAAAAATTAATGCATATGAACAAATGAAAAAAATGAGAATGACAAGAGGTAATTGTTTATCAGAAAATGAAACTAATTTGATGGTTGAAATTATTGATAAAATTCGTTCTGGTGAAATTGGAAGACAAATGCTTAAAAAAACGACTTCTAATTAATTTTTTTTATTCTTCTTTTAATAATTCAAGTAATAAAGATAAAACTTGTCTTGTTGCTTCATTGACATTACTCAAACGGTCTGATTTAAGATGTAACTCTCTCTTTTCAATTCTTTCTTTTACAATTACACAAATATAAATTAACCCAACTTTACTTTCTTCTAATGATGGTGATGGTCCTGCATATCCTGTGATAGAAGCAGAACAATCAGACTTCATAATTTGTTTTACTCTTTCTGCCATCTCTTGTGCAACAACATAACTCACTTCTGTATATTTATTAATACTTTCTTGAGATACACCAAGAACTTGAGCCTTAACTTCATTACAATAAGCAACAATACCTCCACGAATAACAGCTGATGACCCCGGAACAGAAGTTAGGTTTGATGTAATTCTTCCAGCACTACAACTTTCTGCTGAAGAAAAAGTTAAATGCTTTTTAATTAACAAATGAATAATTTCTTCTGAGAGTTGTAAACAATTCATTAATAAAAGACAAATAGATTTTGATTTATAAAAAGAGATAAAAAAATATTAAGTTCTTATAATGTTCTAACAATTAATTTCTCTTATTCTTTCTCCATAACTTTTTTCTCTTTTCTTTTAAATAACAAAATAGTTAAAAATAAGATTATATCTTTTTATTTTTAAGATATAATTGACTTTATTGTGTTTATTAATACTACAAATATCAACAAAACCAAAAACCTCTTTTTTTTACAACTATTTTATTGTTCCTGTAAACATTTATTTTTCTTCTTCTTTTCTACTTTTAAGATAACTAAAACAAATGTAGTTTCATCTCAAATTAAGTTTCATTTATACTCTTTACGAAATGTGATAATAAGTCCAATGTCTTAAAATAGGTAGAACATTTTGTTTCTATCACTAAATGACTTTTAAGAATGTTAAATTTCTTGTATTTAAGATGATATGATTTTGTCATTTTCTTTTATTTTAACAAAAATAAAATTATTTAGGAAAATGAAGATAAGGTTGTAATAAATCAAGTTATCAGTGAAATAAATTACAGACAATCGTTACATATCAAAATTGAGGACATAATGATTAATAGAAAGAAGGCGTCGTTCAGCTATACAATCAAATAACCATTGGTGAGATAACACCGGAACTCCCCATCGTAAAGCATGACTTGCTTTATCACTTGTCAACCCCTTTGATAATAAAAAAGTCACTGACTTACTTTCCATATCTTCCATGTAAATACCACCACATAATTCAACCATTCCACGAAGTAACAACCGTTCGTCGCTCTACAATATTAATACTTTTGGAGTATAATAAAAAATATACCAAACACTATAGCCACTAACACAGATAATATGTCCTCCTAAAAATTGAAGGTTTGATTCACATAATGGTTGTGTTGTCATTCTCACTACTTTTCTTTTTGTTTTTTTCTGGTTTAAGATCTTTACTTTTTAAGTTTTTGTCTTAAATAACAAACAGTTTTTTTATGAAAAGTTAATAATATAAAACAATACATTAAAAAGTGTTTTTTAAAACAACAAATACTTTATAAATAACTTAAGGATAAGTTACTATCAATAAATCTGATATAAAAGAAGGTAAAAAGAAGCAAGGATCAAATAACATTTATTGAACTTGTTACTTTAAACATAATATAACTTAAAAAAAAGAAAATCATAAAAACATAAATTTATATTATTATTTCAAAATAAAAATCATTATTAACATTATATCCAATAACAGAGCAATAAATTAGAGTAAAGTAAATTGTTTTTATTATATTATAATAAATTGATATAATTGATTTTGATTTAAACGACATTTTGTATAGATAATATTGTTTTACAATTATTTTAATAACTAATATAATACCAATAAAATGAATCATTATTATAGATAAAATACTACTATTTAATGAAAATAAATATATAACTAATATGGTAATGAAATAATAAATTAGAAATTGAATGTCTTTTTTAAGAGTGGAGTTATAATAATTGTAGTTGAAGAAAAATTAATTTAACAGTTTGACTGTATTATTTTCAGTATATATTATGATAATATAATATGATGAATATTTTATTCATAATATCTGTGTATTGAATATATTATTAATATTTAAATAATACATTCTTATACATTATTATTTAATAATTGAGTTAAAACATTAAGCGTAGTTATTGCTTATGAAACAAAATAAGCATTATTTTCTGCTATTTTATATTAGTTCTTTCATTCATATCAAAGTGTTATGAAATGTTCATATTCTCTCATTCTTTTGCTGTTATAATCTTGTTATTTTTGTATTTTAAATATTTTAAATCCTTCGTGTTTAATATTTTCATTCATTTTAATTATTATGATTTGTTTTGTTGTAAAAAAGATGTTGATATTCTTTTCAACAAAATGCATTTGATATTCATTTATATTCATATGAAAATGAATATTTATAACAATATGATAGCGTTTTAATATTTTCTTTATAAACACAAATATCATATACACATCTAATTCCAAACAAATATTCATCTGTTTGATTATTTAAATAAAATTCACATTGTTGTTCTTTAAT
>NW_008576004.1:0-459 GCF_000257125.1 Entamoeba nuttalli P19
CTAAGCACTCATCAAAACTCATTCTTTTAGAAGGATCATACTGAATTAGTTTGTTAATAAAATCTTTGCAATCATTTGTAAGATAGCTTGGAAAAGAATATTTAACATTTCTGACTTTTTTCATAACCTCTTCACGACTGTTAGATTGAAATGGAGGTTCACCAGTACATAGTTCAAATGTTAAAACTCCTAAACACCATTGGTCAATCGATCCATCATAATATTTTTCTAATACAATTTCAGGACATAAATAATCTAATGTACCACAATAAGTATTTCTTTTAGTATTAGTATGAACAGACCATCCAAAGTCAGCTAATTTGACTTGATCATTGTGATCTATCATGATGTTTTCTGGTTTTAAATCACGATGAATACAATTCATCTCTTGACAATACTTTAAAGCTTCAGTTGTTGCTTTTATGTATCGAGCAGCTCTTCTTTCATCAAAACGACCAG
>NW_008576005.1:0-1251 GCF_000257125.1 Entamoeba nuttalli P19
TCTCTGTAATTATTTTATTTTTAAAGTCCACTTGACAATCAAATGTCTATTTTCTTTTTAAAAAACGAATATAAATAAAAAAATCAAAAGATAAGATTATAGTATTTAAACCATTTTAATATAATATCTTCTCTACTCACAAAAAAAAAGTAAAATAAATCCAAAAAAAGATACAGCTGAGTTTAATGAGCAAAGAATCATTGGAAAAAGCTATTAAAGTAAATTGTACTACTACGTTATTCTTTGCTCGTATGGGAAGTATTAAAAAAGAAGAACTTAAACAATATTGCGAACAATTCGGTCCTGTGAAGGATATTTCAATGATGGTTGATACAGAAACACAAAGACCTAAAGGATGTGGATTTGTAAAGTTCATGACCCATGAAGATGCCAAGTTATGTGTTGAAGAAGCTCCTAAAAGAAACAGAAATGACCCACATAAAAGAAATTGGGTAATTGAATGGGCTAAGTCATCTCAAATCAAAGAAGGAGATCTTGACAAAATGACAATTTATATTTCAAATCTCAACCAACAAAACGATAATGAAGATATGATCAGACAAAAATTTAGTGTTTATGGAAATATTGAGAAAGTTACTACTATTGAAAATTCTAAAGGAATGTTTGCTTTTGTTAAATATGAACAAATGGAAAGTGCAATTGAAGCAATTAACAAGGAAAATGGAAAAGAGTGGTGTGGAAATTTAATTGTAGTTGAATTCTCTGAAACTATCGAATCAAAAAGAAATAGAAGACAAAAGGCTACATTAAAGAAACATTGTCAAAGTTCCACTCTTCTTCCTCACACATCTCAGAACCAATCATACGTTCAAATTACATCTCCAAAACAAAAACATATTCCCTCAGAACCAGTTCATCGTACATCAAAGTCATACACAAACTCCCTTTCTCCTCAACAACTTGACCTTTTATTTTCTGCTCCTACATCTGCACGTCATATCTCACAATCATCATCTCCAACAACTGAGATGTTTGGTACTCATCATTATAATTTGTCTTATCAATTCAATCATGTTTCTCCATTTGATGCACTCACTCCAGACAATGATAAAGAAACAAGTGATTTACCTATATTTAGAGAGTTAGTATCACCAGCCTCTGAAAAAAAGAAATAGTTTTTCAATTCCTCTTTATTTAATTATTGTATTGTTCAATACTTTATCAATTCACTCTTTTTTTATTTTTAGGTTTTATTTAAAATAATTCAGATTGAATCATTTCATTTCAATT
>NW_008576006.1:0-509 GCF_000257125.1 Entamoeba nuttalli P19
AGTATCACTTACAAAACACCAAAGGTACCATACGAAAGAGAAAGATTTGATGCCGAACTTAAACTTGTTGGTCAATTTGGATTGAAAAATAAAAAGGAAATTCAACGTGTTCACTATATGCTTGGACATATGAGAACTATTGCTAAAGTTATGTTAATGAAAGATGCTAAAGACCCAAAGAGACTTCTTGAAGGTGCAGCTCTTCTTAGAAGACTTCACAACCTTGGTATTCTTCCAAGAGACCAAAACAAGTTGGAATTTGTTCTTGCCCTTAAAGAAGAAAATCTTCTTGAAAGAAGACTTCAAACTCTTGTTTACAGAAAAGGATTTGCTAAATCCATTCATCACGCTAGAGTTCTTATTAGAGGAAAAATGATTAAAGTTGGTAAACAAGTTGTTGATGTTCCATCCTTCCTTGTTAGAGTTGAATCTGAACCACTCATTCAATTAGCTGATAATACACCATTAACTAATCCAGAAATTAATGGAAGAAGAAAGAGAAAGAATAA
>NW_008576007.1:0-2666 GCF_000257125.1 Entamoeba nuttalli P19
TTTTTGGTTTTAATAAGTTCTAAGTTCTTTTTTCGTTTTTTTTTAAGTTTCTCTAAAAACCCTTTTCCCGATTTTTTTGGTTATATTTCCTCAAAAAATTTAATGAAAAAAAGATGAATTATCCTTCCTTTTCTTTCTGTTATTTAATCTCCATTTTTTCAAGACTTCTATCCTAACCTACGTCATTTTCTTTGTTACATCTTTAAGGAAAAGTCAAAGCCATTGGAAAAAGCTTCCACTTGAATTGATGATTTTATTATGTGATTAAAATAAAACGTTTTATTTCTGTGCTTCTTTTAACTAATTTCAATAAGAGAGAAAGTCTTGTAACCATATTAAGATACATAATGAAACTACTTCAAGCAATGACCATTTCTTTTTTAAAATTTATAATTGATGATATGTTGTAGATTTTCATTTTCTAAATAAAATGGAAAAACAAATTTTCTTTTCTTAAATTTTGTTTTTTTTTTGACAAAAACTTATGCAAGGTCATATCAGAAGGAAAGTTTTGAAAAAAAATATATTTTCCAGAAATTATATTCTGAAGGGATAGTGATGTACCATGCTTAAAAAAATCAATTATAATCAAAAGTCTCATCTGTTGAATGGCTGCCTGGTTGTCAAAACTTTTTGGAAGAATAAAAAACAGAAGCATAATTGTTACTGGATTAGATGGTTCAGGTAAAACTTCTATTCGTTATAAACTATTGTTAGGTAAGTTTGCTATGAATATCCCAACCATTGGGTTTGGGGTTGAATCATTTGAATATAATGATATTTGTTTTAGCCTTTGGGAAGTTAAAGAAAAAGATAAAACCAAACCTTTATGGAAAGACTACTATACCTATTCTGATGGAATTATATTTGTTATTGATTCAACTAATACCAAAGACCAATTAGTACAAGCAAAAAACCTTCTTAATCAAATACTTAAATTTAAAGAATTAGAAGGAATTCCTTTATTAATATATATAAATAAATATGATTTACTTCAAGACAAAAATGTGGCTGATATTACCAACCAGTTAGGATTAAACCAAATTAAAGGAAGAGAATGGTATTGTCAGTCATCTTGTGCAATCAATGGAGATGGTCTTTATGAAGGTCTTGATTGGCTTTCTTCAAAAATCAATTGATAAGTAATTCATTTTTATGTTTATCAATTGTATTATGAATTTAAATCAAGAAGGTTTAATTTCAAATTAAGTTTTTTGATGTTTGAGAGAAACAAATTCATGACTTAAACATTGTTGAATTGTAAATCTTTTTTGTTCATCAACCATTAACATGTTTTTAATGAGGTCTTGTAATTCTAATGAAATCATATTAAACTCTTTTTGATGACAAATTTTACCATTTCTAATATTAACCCTCAATATTAATGATGAATTTACTCCTTCTTGATTAAAAGGGAACATTCCAATTGACATATAAAATAACATTACCCCACAACACCAAATGTCTGTTTTAAATCCATCATAAGGTCCACTTTGAAGTATTTGTGGAGAAGTGTAATTACTTGTTCCACACTTAGTTAGAGTATATTCTTTTGTTTCTAATATTTTTCCTAATCCAAAGTCCATTACAACGATATTAAGTTTATTATATTCTTCATTAGTTTTACCACGAATCATTATATTTTCAAGTTTTAAATCTCTATGTATTATTTTATTAGAATGAAGATAGTTAATTGCATTAAATACTTGTCTAATAATTATTTTAATTTCATTTTCATTAAAAATGTGATGTT
This sequence comes from Entamoeba nuttalli P19, assembly GCF_000257125.1. NCBI lineage: Eukaryota > Evosea > Mastigamoebida > Endamoebidae > Entamoeba > Entamoeba nuttalli. Next base: position 1,754 of record NW_008576007.1, read on the forward strand.
GTTTTAATTGAAGGTATTGTTCTAAAGTTAATCCTTCAATATACTCCATAATAATATACATAAATCTTTGTGATTGTATTGTTTCATATTTTTTTATAATATTTTGGTGATGAATTTGTTCAAGTACTTCACTTTCTCGTTGTGCAATTTCAGACTTCTTTTTCTGAGTTATATCAATTATTTTTACTGCATTTATTTTATTATTACTCTTTCTTTTAATTTGAAATACTTTTCCAAAAGAGCCACTTCCAATAAATTTTATAATTTGATATTTTGTATAAAAACAACAACACATTTCTTTTTCTTCGAATTCTTTTGAAATAAAGAGAATGTTTTGTCTTATTGATGTCTTTGGAATTGGAATAGAAATAATATCTAATGAATTGATGAATATCTCTATATCTCTTTTTATTTGTTTATTATTATGAAATGTAATTACATTTGTTTTTACTGTTAACACATATTCTTTTTTCTCTTTTTCTCCTTTAATTTCTATTTGAAAATGTTGTCTACTAATCCAAATATATTTTCTTAGAAATTCAACTTCATTTCTTCCATAAACAAATTGTTCTTTTTTAATTGTTATTCTTCCTATTTCTTCATTTCCATTAAAGATAATAAGACTATACAAATGTTCATTCATATTTTTCAATTATTTCTAAAACTAAGTTCCATTCTTCTATTGTAAGTTTCTATTTTCAATTTGTATTTATTTAAAAAATTAAGAAAAATAATTATTAATAAATTTATATACTTCTCTTTATTGAGTTTTAATGGTTTTTGTATTAAAAGTATTTTCTTTTTTTAAAAAAGTGCCATTTTATATCTGGATTTATTCTTTTATTAGAACATTGATTTAATTATTAATAAATACTGTATTACCAATGACAAGAATCTACACCTTTTCAAATTC
>NW_008576008.1:0-2427 GCF_000257125.1 Entamoeba nuttalli P19
TCATCATCATCATCTGCTTCTTCTATATCAGCAGGGTCTCTTGGATCAACAACTTCTATAAATGTCTTAAATGCTGCTTCAAGGAATGAAGCTTGAACGTCTGGATTTAATGAGGTATGTTTAACATTAATTAAATGTCTTAACATTTGTAATGTTTCTTCACTAGTTAAATAATAAATATATTCACCAACACACCAAGCACATTCAACAAGTAAATTTGAACCACTTGCCATTTGAAGGAAATTATGAGAAGTAATAATAGTTTTTAAAAGTGTTATACCAAATAATCTAATGTCTGGTACTCTTACCATAATATTTGATATTTCTTTAGAAACAACATTAAATACAGATTGTTCTAATTGTTGAGTTGATAATCTACTTAAAAGTTTTAAATACCATTCAAAGTCAGTAACATTATCATAATTATCTTTCTTAATAATTTCAATAATTTTTAAGAATAATTCATCTCTATAATATGAATTTTCTGATTTTTCTACAATTACTAATAATTTATCTACTGTCTCACAAATATTCTTTTTTGTTACCATTCCAATTAATAATTCAAGTGCTGTTCTTCTTAATGAATCATCTGGATCTGATAAACATGCTAATACTGTATCTCTACTTTCAATTACTGCTTTAGGATGTTTAGTCATCATTAATCCAAGAAGTTTTAATCCACAATATCTTATATTTCCTTCATTGTCTTGAATCATCATATTAATTTTTCCAAGACATGTTTTCATTGTTGGAATATGTTTATTTAATCCAATAATACATGCATTAATTAATTCAAATAAAATAGGACTTGTAATATTACTTTGTAATAATGAGTTAAATGGTTCTACAAGAATTTTAGCTAATCTTAATTCAACTGATGCAAGCATTCCAAGTATTTTAATAGCCTTTGTCATAAGTAAATCATTATTTTGATTTATTGGTTCTTTAATAATTTCATATAATATTGGTGCAAGTGAAATATATTGTTTTGGTTCATGTTTAACTAATTCAACAAATGAAACACATGCTGCTGCAACAACTGTAGGATCACTATCTTTTAATTTTTCTTTCATTTTAGCAAATGATGGTCTTAATGCATCTGGATATTCTTTACACATTGGATACATCATTAAACATGCTCTTCTTCTTAAAAAATCTTTTCCTGATGTAAGAAGTTTTACTAATTCAGCTGCAAGATCACGAGCAAGTGATTCATTAACAATAGCAGAAAAACATGCACATGCATTACAACTTTCATATGCTGTTCCTTGAAGATCTTTCTTTAATTGATTAGTAATTAACATTAAAACATCATCACTTTCATGTAAACAAATTTGTGCAGCAAGATAAGCAACTCGTTTCATCCAAAAAGATTGTTTAGCAGAAAGTTCAATGATATGAAATCCTGACCAATTTGTTTCTTGTCCAAGCATTTCAAGATATGTTAATTTTTGAATACAAATCGCTTTCCTCTTCATATCTGATGTTACTATGTCTTTCTTAATATCTGCAATCGTTTGATTAATAAATGCTTGTTCATTTCCTGCATTTGATCTAAGTCCTTTTACCATATCTTGTAATGATGTACCAATTAATGGTTTAGCCATTGTTTCTTTTATTCTTTTTTTCATTAAACTCATTGCTTTTAATTGAATTATCTTCTTTTAAAGTTCTCAAAAACTAATTATTTATTTTTCATATTAATTTTATTATATTTTTATCAAATTATTAATTATTAGAAAATTTAAGGAAAGAAGAATATTAAAATTCAAAATCTATTCTTTTTTTTTGTTAATTAAATTATTTGAAGTAATTTATTTAATTAAATTCTATTTCTATTGTATTATAATAATTAAACTAATTTATAATTTTTTTTTAAATATTAATATAATTCAATTTATTCTTTAACAATAGTATCAAGTTGAAAGGAATTAAATAATTTTGTTTCTTGATTTGCTATCTACATTTTTCAATTCAAAATTTACTTTTATTTTTATTTGACTGATAGAAACCAGTCAATATAATAATGATCCAGCATAAATCTTATGAGTGCTTTTATTTATTGTGTTATTTGATAATGTTATTATTTAGCTTAAATTAATAATCGTCTTAGTGATAGACTAAAAGAAACACAATTCATTTTTAATAAACCCCATTTATTCTTAGTTTATTTATTAACACTCATTAAATTGTTTTATTATAATTTTTTACTTTTCTTTTTCTCATAGAATTTGTTTCTATTTGGTTTTATTTCATATTTCTTTTAATAATTAGTGTTGTATTTTCTTGTTATTCTTATTCATACAAAATAGTTAATTAATATCTTCCTTCTTTCTATTTCTTTGTTGTTTATATTGTATTTTTTGATTAACTTCTATACTATAAAAAGACTGTTAAAATAATTTATTTATATTATCAATGTATTGT
>NW_008576009.1:0-5069 GCF_000257125.1 Entamoeba nuttalli P19
GTTTTAGCCTTCTTCTTGAAAACTGGCTTGGTTTGACCTCCAAAACCTTGTTGCTTACGATCATATCTTCTCTTACCTTGGACATGGAGTGAATCTTTTCCCTTTTTATATTGAGAAACCTTGTGTGTAGTATGCTTATTGCATCTTGGGCAATAAGTCTTTCTGGCCTTTGGAACTACGACCATTACGAAGGACTGATTTTATAAAGTTCTTTTTTTCTTATTTTTTTATTTAAGGGTTTTTATTAATAACAAAAAATTTGTTTTTTGTTTTACTTATAATAAAAAAAAATATTTTAATATTTTCTTTTATAGAAGAATTACCTAAACCACAATTTTTTTTATAAATTTTTTATTTTTCTTTTTATTATATCTTTTTTTATTTACTGTAATGATGAGAACTTTATGAATAATAGAGAGGATTCTTATAAAAAGAAGTGGTAATATTCTCGTTTTGAAAATGTTACCAGGGATGAATAATCTCCCTTGATGATTCTTTCATAGTTACTCTGAACTTTTTATTTATCATTTAATTTAAAAAATAGAAAAAATTAAAATAAAGAAATAAATGTTTAGAATTAATGAAATTTCGGAACATAAAAGTTAAGTTCTGGTGATGAAGATACTTCTCCAGTAAGATAGAACCGTTCTATCTTTTCAAGTAGTTGAGTATTCAAACCATACATTTCTTTAGTAAGATAACTTGAGTCTGGTGATTCACCAAATCTGTCAACATATATTCCATTAATTTGAGCATGCATTCTTGGTGTCATGATGATAAGAATAGCAGAATGAACTACCAAAAAGATACCAACTTCTCCAGAACATTTAATCATATGTTCATAAACTGGTCTTTCACTGTGGATTATGTCTTGATGTTTTTTATCTTTATAACATAATAAGCACCCACATGTCATACAAATAGCACAATTATATATAATTTTAGAGGCTTCAATTCCACAAACACAACAACGTGTTTTCAGTACTTCATTAATTAATTGTTGATAGGTTGACGGCAATGAAATAAATTTAAATGGTTGAGGAATTGTAGGTCTTTGAATATAACCAACACATTGGCAATTCTTTTCATTTAATACTTTTAGTGTTTCATGAATAGGGAAATCATAATGAGTCTTTAAAGGTTCTGGTGATACTGTGAGTACATCTTTTAGAATGGCAATTCTTCTGAGATAAGTTTGAGCAAGAGCATCAACTAATTGATCTTCAGTTGAGTATTTTGAGTATTGAGGTAATTCTGATTCCTTTACAATAGTATTACAATTAACTGGTGGAGTAAATTTACTAAATTGTTGAATTTCACTATAAATTGCCAACAACTCATGCATATCAGCCAACGCTAAGAATGTTGACCAATGTTCAGGGAATAAAATATAACACCTTAACAATTGAAGAATAGGACTTCTTGCTGATGTAAATGTACAAATTTGTTCTAAAACATCTTTTCTAAATTGAATAGATAAATTTGCTGCAATCTTTTTGATGACTTGAAGATAAGAATATAAAGTATTTAATTGATGTTCATATCTGGTTGGTCGAGATGAACGCATTTGAATTTCCAGAGACATTACTGTTGATGCAACTACACTTGTCATTGATAAGAATGAACATTCAACTGGATTTTGTATTCCAAAACGAACAGTAGCTGTTAATGTTCTAGACAATGTATGGTTTACACTTTTATTAAACGAAGAAACAGATTCTGGTATAGAATTTATACATTGATTTATAACATTATCAATACCTTCAAAAGATGGGTCTTCTAATTTAATTGAATTAGGTTGATGTTCTTCAATAAAAACATTTGATATTGTATGGCACAATGGACAATATACAGATTTAGAAAGATAATAATTTTCTTCATTTCCACTATCTTCATAATCTTTTAAATAGCACTCTAAATGTATTTTATGAGGACAAGAAGAAAGAACACGATACTCTTGATCATCTTTTGTTACATCCCAATTATTGTTTCTTTTAGGTTTCCATTTCCATTCTCCTTCAATTAGTCCTAATGGTTTTTTCCAACATTCTTCTTTTGTTTCTCCTCGTACACCTTCAACACTTTCTGCATATTCAGCTGATCTAATAGCATCAGTTGCTTCAATATGTCCTAAGAATCCTAATGGATCATTTTCTGAATCTTCACAAGACCTACAAATAATACATCCTTCTTTTTTTGTGTCTTCTTCTACTTCCTCTTTTTCAATGTCAACAATAGACACTTTTTGGAAATTATCACGTTTTTGTGCCATCTTCTTTAAAAGTGCTAATTTTTTTGACTTTGAATCATTTGATTGTTTTACTTCTTTGCCATTAATACTTTCATACCCTTTAAAAACATCTTCTAACAATGTTCCTTTGCATAATTTGATTGTTGAAGCATCTTTCCATTCTCGATGATTAGCAAGAATTTCACCTAAATTTGTTAAAATATTTTTATGATAATTGTCATAAGTAATTCCTTCATGATAAGCAGCTCGAAGTCTTAATAAATGTTCTACAAGACTAACTACTTTACATTCATGACATCCTATAATCAATTTACAACATAAATCACTAACAATTGGTGAATGGAGTAAATGAAGTAAACATGATTCAAGTGTAGGATCTCTTTTTTCAATCTGATAAATACAAGGAAGTGATTTATTCATTTTTTTTGAGTATTCTTCACATACAACTTCTCTATTAACACTGTTAATATATGGGCAATAAGGATTGATATATTTCCAATATTCTTCTTTTAAATAACATTTCTTTTGTTTAATATCAACTATTTCTGAAAATATTTCTTCAATATCCATATCTCTTAATCCATCTACATTTGATGGAATTGATTTTTTGATGTCTGATGCATTCGTTTGTCTTGAGGCAAGACAATGAATAAACAAATAAATAATTTCTTGTTTTTGACTAAGTTTATTTGAAAGCATTGGATCAGAGAACATATTATTGATTATTTTTAATAAACTAATAGAACCAGCAACTATTTCACTTGGAACAGACTTAGGACATTCATTACTAATTTCTTTTTGTTTTGCAATTACTTCATCTATTCTATCAATTTTACATAATGGAATCATTAATTGAAGTAATTCTTCTGTTTTATATGAAGCGAGTTGAAGAAGAAAAGTGTCAGACATTAATTGTTCTGGATATTGTGGAAGACAACAAATAGTTTTAAGCATTACAGATTGACCATTTCTAGCCCATAATTGATCATAACTTAATTCAGTTAAAAATTGATGAAAAATAATTGGATATGTTAATAATAAATTTGGAGATGGTAATGTTTGGAACATTTCAAATGGAGAGTCTGTTAATGAAATTGCATAAACTAAAAATGTTAATAAAGGATAATACATTGAAATAGGTTGGTTAATTCCAACGTCTGGATGTGAACATTTAACGTGCATGTTATATATTTTTAAATAACGTTTAGTAACGTCTTGAATTACATTTAATAGTTGTTCTTTACTAAGACTTTTTAAACAAGTAAATCCAATACCAAGTAATACTTCTTTACAATAAAATGGTGAATAATCACATAAATTTTCATACTGAACATGTTGGTGTAATTCTCTTAACTCTTCATGATAAAACATTATTGATTCTAAGCATCTAATATATTCTTGGTATAACATTGGAATAGAAAATAATTTAGATGGATTAGATGTTACAATTGTTAAAAGTTCAGTTGTATAATAATTCATTGAAGTAATCTTTGGACTATCCAATGAAATTGTTGGTGCATCTTGTCTAAAATACTTAGAAATAACCCCAATAAATGAAACACTTCTAGCTACATTTCCAAAGAAATATTTTTCATTAAATTGTTTACATGAAGTAAATTGGCATGTTAATTTTGTAAAAACATCATTCATACAATTTGAAGGTGATTCGTTATTCATAATATAAATCAAATCATCCATAAATGATTCATATAACCTATCAGTATTTTTATCATCTGTTAATAATTCCATAACAAAAAGAGATAACTCATCAACAAATACTTCACAGTCAATCATACACATATCAATTAAGAACTCATCGATTCCTATTTTACGGTTTTTATCTAATAATGTCATCCTACAATAATAATTTTGTTTATTTGTTTTCATTAACTCTGTTACATGAAATTGGAATAAATCAATTTCACAACATTTTCTTAATATTTTAATTATACTTAATATACCATACTGTTCTAATTGTTGAATAGTTTCTCCTTGATGAAACTTTTCAAATATTATTTGTAATTTTTCAACTAATAGTGTCAATAATAGTTCCATCTTTTCATCAAACCTTGACTTCCATGGTTCTGGTGTTATCTCATATAAATTCCCTTCAAAATGATGTCCATGATATTTGCAAAATCCACTAGCTTTCCATGATATTGAACTACCACAATCACACGTCCCCCCTGAACCACTCTTCTGCATATAATATTCATGTCCTTCATGGTTTCCATTTTGGAAACATTCAACACAAATACATGAATTTGGTCCTGTTTCACATGTCTTACATCTATATAAAAAAGCTTTAGAATCATTTCCCCAAGCATGTCTACAACAATATGAATGTACTAATGGAGCACATTGTTCTTTAACTTTTTCAAATGGAATGTTTTCAAAGATTTCTAATATAACTTGGCTTGGTAAAGAGGAAGGATATTCTCCGGACAATATCAGGATAATGTTATCTGAAAGTGAATTACTCATTATGAATATTTGTAGTTATGAAGTTTTCTTTTAAAAAAAATAAAAAATAATTTTGTTTTTCTTTGGTGATGATTAAATTTGTTGTCAATGTTTAAAAATAAGTCCTATACTGTTTTCACTGATGGCACTCACTATTTAATAAAGTAAAGTACAAACATTTTATTCTAACGTCTTCTGCTTTATTTTGTTGTTTCTATCTTTAGGTTGTTTCGTATTTTTTTCTCATTTTCTTTTAATGATAAATTTTAATTATCTGTTTTTGGTTACAGGTACTTTATTAGTATTTGTACATTGCATTAATTATTTAATTATTTAGTATATTTTATGTTATAAT
>NW_008576010.1:0-2490 GCF_000257125.1 Entamoeba nuttalli P19
AGTTATATTGCAATTTCATTTGGGTACAGTTTTGGGATTGATAATTATATAGAAGAAGGCGGTTAATTTTTGAAAAAAAATAGATATTTTTACTTCAGTAGTTTGATGTTTTATATAACTCATAACTATTTCTCACAAGAAAAATGATAATAATAATAACAAAAACTATTACACTTAATTTATCTTCTGTTTATGAGTAATCAGTAGTTAATATTTTTATTTCAAATTCAAAAGAATTTAATAACAGAAAAAAGCAAAATAAAATAAAAAAGAAGTAGTTGTGGAGAAAAGACGTTTATTTATTGAAACAAAAAGAATAAAAAAAAAGCAAAGATATACTAAAAAAAGAAGTATTTCAAAAAAATGTTTTGTTTCAAAAAAAAAAAATAAAATAAAATAAAAAAAAGATACAAACAATTAAAATAGTAAAATGATAATAACAAATACTAAAAAGAACTAAAAAACTAACACTCAAAGTACAATCAATTTAAACACTATGAACGGTAATTCAAATCAACCAATGAACGCATCACCTCAATCAATAGATAATCAATACCAACAACAGTATCAACAATACCCTCAATATCAAAATCAACAATTATTTCAACAACTTCCTAATCCAATGTCAACTCAACAAAATGGACAATTTTATGAACAACAACAACCATCTGCTATTAATCCACAACAAGCTCCACAACAAATTGATATGGTTTATATTAAAAATCTTATTGAACAATACTTACAATATTATTATACTTATCAACAAATCATTTTCGAATTAGAAAAAAAAGGTATTTCAAAAGATGCTACAACTGTTGTACTACAAGCTCTTATTTCTCAAAATAAAGATTACTTTACAGCTTATGAAATTCGTGTGAATTTAAATGGTTTGTTTCGTTTCCTTAAAATATAGTAATTTTATAGTAAATTTTATTAATAAGTATAGATCAAATCGATAGATTCAATAAATTCATTAGAAGGTATTTCCAAGTCTCAGCTCAACAACAGGTCATCCAACAACAACCCCAACAACAAATTTTAACTCAACCTCCTCAACCCCCACAAGTCTTACAACAAGGACAACAACAAGTCCAACAACCTGGACTACAACTTGGTTCTTCTGATATGTCAGGAGAATTTGCTAATAGTTTTATTTCATCTTTCCAAGGAGATCAATCAATGGGGATGTAATTGAAAGTTTTTTTAACACAGCCTCATTCTATTGTTGTGTTCTCAATAGTTTTAACTCATAATATCCTTTAGTTGATAACTAAGATGATTCAATTATTAAAAGAGTTATGACTAAATCAAAAATACACAACTTCTTATTGTTCATTATTTTATTAACTAATATCATTGAATATTATGAAGAAAAGAATTTCTATTGTTTTTTTTTAAGTTAATAGTAATTTTTGTTTCAGAAAAATTGTTGTATAGTCGTTTTCAACAAAAACAACTCTCAAATGTGTCTTTGATAAAAACTAAGACAATCACTTAATACTTTATTTAATAAACATTATAATATATAAAAATCTTATTAATAGTTTTATTTATTTTTACTTAACTGTTTAATTATTGAAATTTATTATATCTAATTCTTTCAAATTCTATTTTATATTACCTTATACTATCGTTTAATTTATTATTTGTTGATAGTTTTTCACATTTTGTTCATTTTATTTAATATCTGATAATAACTGCTACTTCTTTTGGTTTTAATAATAATTATGTTAATATAATTGTCAAAATTTATATTTTATATTAGCTATATTTGTTTACTTCTTAATGCTTTATTTATTTAATTTATTATTCATTTTCTATTATAATTTATAATTCAAAATAATTAACTTATATCTCTTTAGTATATATTGATAAACTCTCATTACATTATGTTATTATCTATTTATAGATTTTAATAAATACCTTTATATGAATATCATAATTCTTTATTTGTAATTATTTTATTCATTTTTATCATGTTTTATTAATATTAACTATACTCTGAATTTGAAATATAATAGACTATAAAATACTTTAAACTTAATGAATTTACATATTTCACAATAAATAAAGTCCTACTATTAGCCTTATTTCTACCTTTCTTTTTAACAGAGTGTAAAGTACTTAAAAAAATAATAACCATTTTGATATTTTTTTAACAATAATCTCATTTTATTCTTTGTTCTTTTATAAGCTTATTATATAAAGTAATTCATTTATCAATGCATTAATGTTATAAGTAGAAATTAATTTCAATATATTTTTACTCTAATGAAAAAAGTACCAAATCACTATTGTCAATAAAAAAACAATAACAATAAGTATATATAATAATATGACAATATTTTCATAGCATAAAAATGATACTTTTTAATGTTTTTAATTAACCATGAAATGCATGAAGAATTAAGATATATTCATAGTAAAAAAGATTGTATTGAATTAAGTATCAAATGTGGATGTGTTATTTCTAAATTAGCTCTTGATGAA
>NW_008576011.1:0-669 GCF_000257125.1 Entamoeba nuttalli P19
TTTTTTTTCTGAAACATCCATCAAATCATCCATTTCCTATTTCACTAACTGTTGTTGGTATGTCAATACTAATTAAGGATGTACAATTATTAAAAATATTCTCCCAGTTCACTTACACTTGTTGGTATAATAATTGACCTCAATGTAGTTCAATCTTCAAAACAATAATCACCTAATTTACTAATTGTAGTTGGAATAATAGATGCATTGATATCTTTCTTTTCTATATTTTTTTCTATTATTATTTCTGGATTTCTTGGTTTCCAATACTAATTAATACCGTTTCATTTACAAACATTCTTTCTTCACTTATACACTTTACATCTTCTATAGTAAATGATGTTAATAAATAACATTCGTTAAAACATCATTATCCAATTTCTTGAATTATTGATTATATGTCAATTGATACTAATAATGTACATCCATAAAAAACATCTATTTCCTATGTTACTAATTGTTGTTGGAATATTAATTGATATTAATGACTTACATCCATTGAAACAAGAACCTCCTAATTTATTAATAGTTGTTGGGTTCATAAATGTCATTAAATCTTTATAATTAGAAAAACATTCAGCTCCAAGTGATGTAACTTCTGGTGGTATTGTACCTTTATATGTCCCTCTATATTCTATGTTTTTACTTTCACTCCCATATTTTTTCTCT
>NW_008576012.1:0-1343 GCF_000257125.1 Entamoeba nuttalli P19
TTTTTATGTCATCTTTTTTTAAACATCCTGTTGTTGTTGAATCTACACAAATACCATTTTCATTAATAATCCCATCTAAACAAAGAGTGCACTGATTAGAAGTACATTTCTGACATAAAGAACCAAATTGATTACATGATTCACATTGTCCATTCACTATTCTGTATTTACTTTCACACTCTATTGCGTTTATATTACTTGTTCTTTCTGAGTTTGGAATTGTTGAACATTGCTGAGATGAAGTAAGAATAGTTGAATTTGAACAAATAGAACATACACTCTCTTTATAATCTCTATCATTTATCAAACAATACTGACAATTCGTTGAGCAAGAAGAACATTCATTTCCAATAGAATAAAAAGAGTCACGACATTTCATAACTACATTATTTATTATCAATTGAATATTTGGATCTGTTTTATTCAAACAACTTCCATTGTCTAAGAAATAATTGTCTTTACATTGAATACATACTCCATTTAAACACTTTAAACAATTCGTTGGACATATGGTACATAATTTATCTTCTAAGTAATAATTCTCTTCACATTGAATACATTCATTCAATGATTTGTATTTTAAACAATGCTTTGGTATGTCATTATCAAATGGACAATATTCATCAATCATTGTGTTTTTACATATACTACATTCACTTGTTTCTCCATTAAATAATAATGCTTGACATGGATATTCTGATCCTACTTTCGTTGAACGTTTATTTGTACTTTCTTGAGAAAATCCTATTTCATTTCCAATGACTAATATCTTACTTCCAGCTTCAATATTTAGTACAAACTGATTTGAAGTTTTTGAGTTTGTGGTAATGATAGCAGTGTTTTTAGTTCCTTTTAGTCTTAATGAACTAAGTGCTTTATATTGTTGTTCAATGACTTGTGTAGTAGAGCTAATCAACTCAATAATACCTTGATATTCTGATGCAATAATAAGCGTACCTTCTTTACTAAATTTTGTGATACAATTCAAACCATAACATGGACAATGAACAATTGTTCCTTCAACATTTTGGTATGTATTTGAATTAGTTATTGTATTTGTTTTCAGTGTGCAAACAATAGTCGAATCAATGTCATTTGATGGACATATTCTAAGTAGTTTCTTTTCTAATACATAACCACCATTTGTAATGATGTTAATAGGTCGATTTGAAGAAACAAGTTCAAAACATGTTGATTGAGACTGATCAGTTTTGATATTAATAGTAGTGCCAACGCTAGACAATGTCCCAAAGTTGATAATGCTTCCATTCTGATTTAGGTTGTTAATTTCTCCAAGTGTTGTGATTGTTGAAACTGAAAGAGATGATGTTTCTTTTATGACA
>NW_008576013.1:0-1340 GCF_000257125.1 Entamoeba nuttalli P19
ATCATATGAAGGAACAAAACGGTCTAACAATGTTTTAATTGGTCCTGGCATATTAAAATAATAAATTGGAAATGCAAAAACAACAATTTCAGTGTTCAAAATATCCTTCTCTAGTTCGAATGTCTCGTCCTTTTGAACACAATAAAAGTCGTCTTTGTTTCTACATTGTAAACACCCATAACATGACTTTGGATTCATTCGAGGTACATTAACAACCTTCTCCTCTATTTCCATTTCTTGTTTTAATCCTTCGAGAAATTTATTGATAAGCCATGCAGAATTACCATGATTGTTCCAACTTCCATTCAATACAAGTACTTGTGTCTTTGTCATATTATTAACTAATGTCTCATTCAATTTTTTTTGAGCTTTTTAAAAAACGAAATACCTCATCATTCGACGAAAATAACTTTTCTTTATTTCAGTCTCTTCATTTTTTCCTATCTACTCAACACAAGAAATGATAAAATCACATTACTTATTATGTTATTGTTCTTAGATTTTGTTTGATACTGATACTTGGTATTAAATGGTATGTGTTATTCAATTTATACATTATCAAATCTCAACAGATAATGTGGAAAAATGTTTTATGTTTGATTAATTATACAGTTATAAAAAACAAACTAATCAACACTTTTAAGTAATAAACAAAGAATAAGACTTAATTGTGTTGTTTTCCTTTTTCAAAAAATACACACTCTTTTGATACATAATGTTTGTATGACTCATTTCTTTATCAAGAAAGTTTATAAATAAATTGGTAGATGTTTGTTATTCTTTTTAATATTATGTTATGGCTGTTTTGTTTAAAAATTAGATGTGTATTTTCTTTTGTGACTTATTCAACTCAGTGTTTGAAAATCAACCAGAGAAGGATATATGTACAATCTGTACAGATTACAATTTTTCGTTTTTTTGGGTAAAAAACATCTTAAATCTTCATCAAAGCTCTTCGTCTCATCAACACTTCTTCAATTGAACATTCAATCTTTATCAAATTCAGAAACTCTACGCCCTTTCTTTTCTTCGTTTTTGTCTGGAGACTTTTCTCTCATTGACCCATCTCTTCTAGACGAGTTTTTTCTAGAGTCACTATAACGGTGAGAATGGTATCTATCATCTCGTGATGGACTTCTAGATGAAGTACTTTCAGAAGAATGATAGTGGTGGTGATAATGATGTCGTCGTTCATACGAATCACTTCTTGACCGAGAGGAATGTCTTCTTCTATGAGAAGATCTATGGCGAGAATAACTTCTTCCTCTTCTTCTAGAAGATGATTCTTGTTGTTTGTGATATCCACTACAATCAATTAGTTATGAATATAAAATATAAAT
>NW_008576014.1:0-2263 GCF_000257125.1 Entamoeba nuttalli P19
TGTAATTGATTATCAAATCAATATTCATTCAACATTATTAAGTTATAATTCTCTTCTTATTGATCAGTTTAATTCAAAATGTACAACATTTCATTTTAATTATCAAACGCTAAATCAACAAATACAATTATTTCCAGATGAATGTTCTCGTTTATTATTCTTTATTGAACATCATGCATTTGATGTTTGTAAAACACTTCTTGAAGAATATGGAAAAAAGAAAATATCGTTATGGATTGTTTGTGAATTATTCAGAATTGTTGTCTCTTCCAATTTACAAGAATTTGATCTTCAAACCGCTGTTCAGTCATTAATAAAAAGTGTTGATGATTCAAGTTATATAGTTGACATTTATCTTGAGGCAATTAGAGCATCAGCACAGACAAATGAAGGAGTAATATCAGATAGTCTACAAGCAGATTTTATTCAGAAATTAAATGGATTAAATAAATTCAATACAATCACAGAATTTATTCAACACCATATTATTAATGACAGTACTCTAGTTGCTTTAATGTTATGCAAATCATCAGATGAAACAATAGAAAAATATGGATTAGATATGTTAAAAAGAATAGGTGATTACAAAACATTGATTGATTGTTTAATTTGTAAGGGAAGAGTAGTAGAAGCAGTTCGTTTTGCAGAACATAAAAAACTTCAGTTGGATAAAACTATGATATGGGAAGCATTAGCAAAAAATAAAAATGAACCAATTCAATACCAATTACAATGGTTCTTTTTAGACCATCAATAATAAATGTTTATCATATTAATTTATTATTTTACAATGTCATATTACATCTTATTTAATTTTAACACGAAAGAAATTGAAAACAAATAAATGGGATTTCTATTTAATAATCTAACTATAAGGAATATCTCTAGTATCTCTGATTCTTATAACATAAATTAATGAGTTGAGGAATATTATAGTTATTAATTTTATTTTTAATAAATGAACGATTGAGTCTATTGAGTTTTTAACATGAGTATTATTCCAACATTCCTTTTCGTGTGTTATATGACAAAAAGAGTAAATTATTCTTTCATATGTTAATGCCATCATTTTTAATTTAATGAAGATTATGATAATGTTCTTTCTTTAATAGTCTAATCATTTATCCAAATAAGAATAAATTCAATTATATATTTAATAATTATAATTCAAAATGATGAAATGCATTTAACAAATTATCATTTGCTATTTGACATTTATATTACAAACAAATTACTCTCTCAATCTACAAACAAATATTAAACTATGATGTTTAAAATGATATGAATCAATATATTGAATTATTCTTTTTTCTTAACTTTTTTAAGTTATTCAACCATTAAGAAAAATAAAAACATAAAAGTAATGGGTTGAAAACCAATAAATATATTTATCTACATTCAATAGGTTCTTCAACCATCTTTTCTATCACTTTTTTATTTATATAATAATTATTATGTTGTATCTTCTCATCTTACGTTTTTATTTAACTCTTTTGTATATTATGTATATATTCTATAGTTTCTATTTCTTCTTTTTCTATTTTCTTATTTTATTCTAAATTCTCTTTTTAATAAATATATTCAATTTACTTTATAATATCAATATATCATTTATTCATTTCTTCTTTCGATTCTATGATTATTTTCATTATTTCTTTTTATAATGTTTCATAATATCTATTCTAGTCAAATGATGTGATTTTCATTTCTTTTTCTTTTCTATATTTTTATCTTTTCTTTTTTGAAATAATGTTCTTTTTCTTATTGTTATTATTTCTTCTTTTATATTTCTTTCTTCTTTTTATCAAACATTAATTATTTCATTTCTGCCCCATTATGTGTTTCTTATTTTTCCTATTCTCTTTTGTTTCTTCATTTTATATTTTAATTATTTTCTTTCCTCTAAAACAACCTATCAATACCAACAGCTTTTCTTTAATACTTCAGTCATCATTCATAATTACAGTACTTCTTCATTTTATCTATGTGCTATGTTTTTGTGTAAACATCTTTTCTTCTTTCTCTTCTTCTCTATTCTCCAATTTTTATTATTTCTTTTACTAACTTCTCTTATTATTATTGTTTCTTGTGAGTCATTTATGAATAGCTTCAATTTTTAATATATATAACACTTTGCTTGATATAAAAATAACAAATTGAATAGTGTTACAAAAATATTAAACATTATACAAATACGACATTATAATAGACAATAATAATTCAAAATATATTAAAATAAATATATATTAATAATATACAGATA
>NW_008576015.1:0-2729 GCF_000257125.1 Entamoeba nuttalli P19
ATAAAGAAATAAAATAATTAACCACTTTTCATTTTAGATTGACTTTTTTGTTTTTTCTTAAGATTCATAAAGTCATTAGCTTGTTGTAATGTTATTTCAGTCATTTGAAGTAAAGAAAATTCGTTGTGTAATGGATTGATGAGATGGTTATTCCCAAACAAGATTGTATCACCAATAATTACCCAATCTTTACCTATTTTATTTTGTCGTTCAACGCATTTAATCAATTCATTTCGTTCTATCTTTATTTTCATAATAACGTCATCAACTGAAATTGTAGAATACGCCTTTGCTATACGCTCAATTGCTTTGATTTGACATTGTTGATATAAATATTCAACAACACCAGTGTTTCCATCGTCTTCAAATATTTTATCAACTAAACATTGAAGAATACTTTTAAGCTCGTACTTACTACAAAATGATGATATCGCTTTGTAGGACTTTGGAATAAAAAGGGAATAAGGAAAAGGAATTGTATATTGCTCAAAATGAGCAGCTGTTAATAAAATAAGTTTTTTTGCTGCTTCAATTCCAAACTTACTAGCTGTTTTTTTCATTATTGGTACTTCACAACATTGTCTAAACATAAATTCTGCTTTCTTCATTATGTTCAGTCTGAGAAAATAACATCCACTCCAATAAAAGAATGCTCTTAATAAACAATTATTTGTTCTTGGAACACAATAAATTGCGTTAATCAAGTCATTAGGATTAATTATTGTGTTGAATGGTTCTAATAGTTGATAATGAAATACAGTAATTTCAACACTAGTTAATGGTCGCATTTGTTGGTCTTTAATTAATGCAAAATTTTGAATAATAGGAAGTAGGATTTTTCCATTTCTCATCTTATCAGCAATTTGATTTAATTTACAAATGACTTCATCCAAGTCATCATGTTCACCTTCATTTACTATAATCATTTCTATTTGATTTGCAAAGTTATAAGGAAGATTATCAAGTAATTTATCATTTGGAATTGTTGAGAGTCTCTTCATAGTAGTGATTATAGTATCAATATCATTTGTGGTGTTACTAGTTTGCATCAATCACAATCTTTTAATCATTTTATCTTCTTATTGTTTATTTAAGTTTTATTTTACTATAGTTATACTATAAATATAGTAAAAGACAATAAATCCTCAATATTTGATAATAAAATAAACATAAAAGTCAAATTAAATCATTTCATTATTAATCAAAATTTCTTCTTATAAATTTAAACTGAGAACGTTCTGATCCACTAATGTCTTGGTCTAATGCCATATAAGGTCCAATTTCACCATCAACTATTGGATGCATTATAGGAGAATCCATGAATACTGAATAAATAATTGTATTAACATCTTTCATTTTATCATCCCCAATTGAAGTTTTTATATAAAGTGTTTTTGAAGTTACATTAATCAGAGCTAATCCAATTCCAAATGTAGAAAGAGCTGATTTATTATCAGGTTTATAAAAAACGGGATATTCAGTTGTATTATTAATAATATGAGGTTCAATTGAATTATTATGAGAAAGAAATACATATTTATTATTAATTGAAAGAAGAGCAAAATGCGGGTCAAAATCATCTAAATATGAAAGGGCAATTCTTTTAAGAGGAATAGAATACCAATTTGAATGGACCATTAAATTAGATAATGATAAATCTCTTCTAAATGAAGAAGTTAATAAATTAGGAAGAATAGAACCTTTATTAACACAAGATTGAATTGCAATATGAATTGGACAAATTTGATCTAATTCTTTGATAATAGAATTAGGTGAATCAATAATGTCAATAACAAACATTGTTCTACTTAATGATAATTCCAATTCAAGTAATTCAAGTCCAAACCCACTTTTCCATCCAGCAGTATTAATAATAAGAGGAAGATTACTATATTTATCAATATAAAGTTGAATAAGTTCTTTAATAGTTTGAATAACAAGACAAGTATTATTTCCTAAATTATTTGATCCAATAACAAAATTATATTCTTCATAAAATGTTTTTGCAATATATGGTTCATTAAAATTTTGTTTATCACAAATTATTAATGAAAATGTTCCTATTTTTCCACAAAATGGTTGTCCTGGATCTACATCAATTATACACACTTTATTATCTTCAACTAATGAATTCTTTAATAAATTAACAAATGTTGATTTCCCACATCCTTTTCCTCCTACAACTCCAACTCTTACAACTCCTTGTTTTGCTGTATTTTTTATTCGTTGAATTACTTTTCTCCAATTCTTTGGAATATTCATTTTATTTGCTAATGATTTATTAACAATTCTTATTCCTCCAAATGTAAATGCATTTGATGAAAGTAATGTATCTTCTTTTGTTGTTTCTTTCATTAAATATGAACTTGGAAGTTCATACAATTCTTCACAAGTTGTTGTTAATGATTTAAATTGAATATCTGCATTAGTTTTACAAACAAATGGTATTGCTGGATTAAAATGTGATTGTTCAATACAATGATTTCCTTTCAATGCTTTAATTCCATTAACATAAACATCTCCTTTTAATACTTCAAATTGAAAATGTCCTGTTAAATAAAAATAACAATCTTTAGGAATATGCAACGTTGTTTGTTCTTTCTCAATTTCTGCATTATCAAATTTGTACATTCTTCTTTTTATCAAATTCCTTTTTTTAATTTTTTTCATAAAATCAGGGTTTTTATTATTTTGTCATATATACCATTTATTTTCTTTAAATAAATACT
>NW_008576016.1:0-1274 GCF_000257125.1 Entamoeba nuttalli P19
AAAAAAATTACTAATCACTTCATTTCAAGTACCAACAATTTTTTCACATTAAATACTTGTGGATTTACTTTCCCATCAAATATTTTTGCTCCATACCCTTTTTTATCTTTATAATATTCTCCAAAATGTCCATCAATTGTTCCTGCTACATTAGGATTATCATCATCTGTATCTGCAACAAGAGTACAACATCCTAATGATGTAATTATTTTTCCATCTTTAGAATCAATACATAAACTGTCTATTGCTTTTAGTTTCATAGAAAACATTAATGGTTCTGTTTTACTTGGATTAATAATAGAGAACATGAAATGTTTTGTGTCATTTGTGATTTTGTCTCCATAATTATTCAAACTCATTCCATTAAATGTACCAAAAACATTATTGTCATTTGTTTCGACAATATACATTAATCGTTTCTTTCCACTGACAGTGTTCATCAATGTTTCATATTTATCACAGGTTGAATCAAATATTAAATCAGCTCCTTTTGTTTTTGTCCATTTGTTTAATTGTTCTAAATGACTATAGATCCCAATGTCTCTTAATTCAGCTGATAGTCTCATTTTAATTCCTGTTCCTTTTAATACATTTTGTGTTGATACTTTTTTATTAATTTTTGAAATTAACCCTTCAACTTTCTTTACTTCAAGTGAAGTAAATGTTTGTTGGAACCCAATTCTAATGTAGACTGCTCGTTCTTTTGATTCAATTAACTCATTTTGAACGGCTTTACAAATAGTTTTTTCATTTATTCTTCCTTTTTCTAATTCAATAAATGTTTCAAAATCTTCTTGACTCATTTCATTAATTCGTTTAGCAATTTCTTCAACAGATAATATATTATCTGAGTCATTGTGGTTGTATAGTTCTTTCATAATTTTAATATCTTCTTCAGTTATATCATAGCGTTTTTTAATTTCTTTGCTTAGTTTTTCCGTTACAACATTTTTAACAAGATATAATGTACTCTTCTTTTTACTAGTCAAATTAAGAATATCTTGAATCATTATATCAAATTGTTCTTTCTCTGTTATTTTCTGATATATTATTATTATTATTTAACATTGTATAATCTTTAAATCTTATTCCAGTAGAAATACAACAAACATTATTTTTATTCATATCATCAAGTATCATAATTGTACGTTTCAATATCTCAACAATATCTTCAATTGAACTAGCATTGATGTACTCATTTTTGATAGTACTAATAGCTTGTTCGATTTGATCCATTATCTCCAGAATTGTTTCAAATGAATCTCTTTTTTTTT
>NW_008576017.1:0-8571 GCF_000257125.1 Entamoeba nuttalli P19
TATCTAATTGAATAATTTAACTTTTTATTAAAATATTTTAATTTTTATAAGAATAAAAACTAATAAAAAGCTTCTGCGAATCAATAAACGTAACAACCAAAGAAAGAATAAAGATTTGAAGAGCAAACAAAATAAAATCTAAGAAACGATGAATAAAAAAAGATTTGTTGTATCAAAAAAAGAAAAAAAAAACGAATTGAATAAAAATTAAAAAAAAAAGAACTAAAATACTTTAAATTAAAATAATTCGATGCAATCTTCCCAAGATGCAGTAAAAATTGTTGTTATTGGAGATCAAAGTGTTGGTAAGACTTGTGTCTCAGGAAGGCTGGTTGATGGTTCATTTAAACCAGATGAAAAATCAACAATTGGTGCATCATTTGTAACAACATATCTTCCTATTGATGGGAATAATGTAAAAATTGTAATTTGGGATACAGCTGGACAAGAAAAGTATCGTTCAATGGTAGGAATGTATTACCGGGGTGCTACAGTAGCATTAATTTGCTATGATATTACATCAAGATCATCATTTGAATCACTTGAAGGATGGTATACTGATTTAATGAAAGTAGCATCAAGTGATATTTCTGTTGCAATTGTGGGTAATAAAATTGATCTTGAAGCAACTCGAGAAGTTCAAACATCAGATGGTCAATCATTTGCAGACCAACACAATGCTTTATTTTTTGAAGTTTCAGCAAAAACAGGACAGAGTTTGTTATTTTTTTTTTGTTATTATTAAGATTTTTTATAATATTTATTCATTGGTAAGACGTAACAGAACTATTTGTTGAAGCAACAAAACGTTCAAAAATTCCAACAGTCTCAAATAATGAAATGTCACAAGATAATGTGAATGTTTCAAATCCAGTAAATCCACAACCTTCAAAAAGAAGATTTTGTTCGATTTTTTAAATTCAATTCTTTCCTTCTTTTATTTTCTATTTTTTACAAAAAAATATATTTTCTTTTATAACAACTTCTTCAATTTATCAACTAAAAAGTGAAATTAGAATAATGAGCATCCTTTCTTACCTCCTTTTTCTTTCTTTCCAGTTGGCTCTTTAGCAGCTTTAGCAAGAACAGCTCTGACAGCTTCTTCAAAAACAAGTTTAAGATTGGCTTGTGTTAAAGCAGAACATTCAATATATTTAACAGCACCAATTTTCTTTGCTAATTCATCTCCTTGAGGAGGTTGAATTGGGACAATATTCTTTTCAGCTAAACGTTTAACTTGTTCTGGATCATCTCTAATATCAATTTTAGTTCCAACAAGAATAATTGGTACATTTGGACAGTGTTGATCAATTTCTGGTTTCCATTTACCTTCAACATTTTCATATGAAGCTGGAGCAATAACAGAGAAACAAACAAGGAATACATCAGTTGATGGATATGATAATGGTCTTAATCTATCATAATCTTCTTGTCCAGCAGTATCCCATAATCCAAGATTAATTTTAACATCATCAACAACCAATGATGAATTATAATTTTCAAAGACTGTTGGAATATATTCATTTGGGAAAGCATTTGT
Source organism: Entamoeba nuttalli P19 (assembly GCF_000257125.1). Lineage (NCBI taxonomy): Eukaryota > Evosea > Mastigamoebida > Endamoebidae > Entamoeba > Entamoeba nuttalli. The sequence continues at coordinate 1,541 of NW_008576017.1, forward strand.
TGTATATGAAATTAACATACAAGTTTTACCGACGGCACCATCACCGACGATAACAAGTTTCACTGGTCTCATAGTCATGTTTTTTTTTATTTATTTTTTAAGTTCCTTTTTTTTCTTTTTAAGGGTTTGATCTAGATCTTATTTCTTCTTATTTTAGCATTAAATTAATTTGCTTTTTCCCGTTTTCTCGTTGTTTTAATTTTTTTTTTTCTTCCATAGCTTTTTTATTATATTGTTATTATTTTAAACACTTTTTGAATTTTCTTAAATTAGATTCATCTTTTTTTTATCTCACTTTTTTGGTTACCACGTATTTTTATTTCTCTTGGTTTTATTTTTATTTGGTTTTTTTTTGTTCAAATCTATTAAAAACCTTCGATTCTCCTCATCTTTTTTGTATGTGCATTTATACTGTTGTTTATTTTTTGGTTGAAAACTGAATTTAACCAACTGACTTTAATAATAAATCCACTTGTTAAAATGGATAATTGGTAAAAGAGTGAAAATTAACTTTAGTAATAATACATTCATTCCATCCTTAAATATCACTTTTTCTTCGCTAAAAAATGTTATTTATCACACAAATAAATAAACCTAAAAATTTATGTAAAATTAAAAAAAGAAGAAAAAAACTTAAAAAGAACTTAAAAAAAAACAACTAAAGAAACTTAATGGAGGGAAATAGAAAGTTGTTTCTTGGACGTTTTCCATCGGAAATGAGAGAGTCTGATGTAAGAGAAATGTTTAGTAAATACACAAAGATTGAGCGTATTGATATTAAAACTGGATTTTGTTTTGTTGTATGTTTTTGTGTTATAAAAAAATAAAAAAAAATAACAAGTAGGTTTGTGAAACAGAAGAAGATGCAAAAAAAATAATCGATTTATCTCAAACAACTCCTTTTATGTTCCGTGATAAAAAAATTAATATTGAACTTAGCAAACAGAATAATTCAAATAAAGAATGTTATATTTGTCATCAACAAGGACATATTGCTCGTAATTGTCCGAAGTTTGTGATTTTATTTTTAAGTAATAATGAAAAGAAAATTACTTAGTTTTAGGCAATCAGGAAGAAGGTATGAACGAAATAGGCCTAGAAGAAGACGTTCGAGAAGTAGATCGCCAAGTAGTAGAAATCGAAGTAGGTCACCAAATAGTAGAAGTAGATCACCAAATAGTAGAAGTAGATCACCAAACAGCAGAAGCAGATCACCAAATAGTAGAAGTAGGTCACCAAGTAGTAGGAATCGAAGTAGATCACCAAATAGTAGAAGCAGATCACCTTCAAGAAGAAGATATCGTAAAAGTACTAGTTATAAAAGAAGATATTCATCAAGAAGTAGATCAAGAAGTAGTTCTAGAAGACGTTCATATAGTAGGTCAAGAAGTAATTCAAGAAGTTATTCTCAAAGAAGTCAACATAATGACTAATACCCAAGAAACTAAATCGTTCATTTATTACTCTTTCAAAGACCAATTTTTATTATATTTTAATAATAAAATAATTAAAAAGGAATAGTAAAATAAACAAAACCTAAAAAAAAGAAAAGAAGTAAAAAAAGAAAAAACAAAACGAAGAAAGAAAAATAGGGCAGAACTTGAAAAAAATAAAGAAAGAAGTAGAAAATGAGTGAGAAAGTCAGAATGTTAAATGTCCCAAGAAGAAAGACTGATGAGTTCTACCGTTATAAAATGCCAGATTTAATTCATAAAATTGAAGGTAAAGGAAATGGTATTAAAACAGTTATTGTTAATTGTGAGGATATTGCAAATGCGTTGGATAGACCAGCATCATATTTGTGTAGATATTTTGGTATTTCACTTGCAGCAGCTACTAATACTGATTCAGGAAAATATATTATTAATGGTAAACATGAATATAAAGATCTTATGAATGTATTAGATAAATTCATTGATAAATTTGTTTTATGTAAGAAATGTGAAAATCCAGAAACTGTTATGATTGTTAAAAATAAAACACTTACATTACATTGTAAAGCTTGTGGTGAAGCAACTGTTGTTCCTAAGAATGAAAAATTATTGAAATTTATATTTATTCATCCTCCAAAACATGAGAAAGAAGAAGAAGAAGACGATGAACAAACTAATGAAGGTGTTGTTGAAACTAAAGAAAATCCATTTGATAAAAGAACAGTTAAAATCACATTAAAACTTAAAAATGGAGAAAAAGAAGAACTTAGCATTGTTGGTAAAGATTTCGATTTAAAGAAAATTATTAATGAAGGACATCCAGGAAATAGACTTAATGCTCTTATTGGAGGATATAAGCATTGTTATAATTTGAGTACAAAGACATTAATTCGAGAGATGTTTGAAATTATTTTTGATGCAAATATGTTTGATAACTTTGCTGAACAAATTGATTTCTTTGATTTGTTCTTAGGAGATGAATTAAATCCTCAAGGAATGATTTCATTCTTAGAAGAATTCAACGTTGCATGTGCAAAATATAAATTGTATAATGACCCTCGTTTACTTAATATTTTGTTATACTTATATAATAATGGTTATGTGATCAAATCTGCTATGAAAGAATGGTATGATGGTGGTGCTGTCCAAATGTCTCCAATGAAACAAAAAGCTAAAGAGTTCATCGAATGGTTAAATGACCAAGAAGAGGAGGAGGAAGAAGAGGAAGAAGATGATGAATAACTAGTTTGAATGTTATGTTGGCATTATTACAAATGACTTTTTTACCTACAATTTTCTTTTTTTCTAGTTTGGAAGTAATAAAAAAAGTGAAGATAAAGAAGAAAAGGGGGAATTGACATAGCTTGAAGAAGAAACTAAACAAGAAATAACTTATTTTACTATTAAGTTATAATAAAAATAAATTATATCAAAAACTTTAAATAACAAAGATTCATTGAAAATATGGCTATACCAACAACACAAAACAATGAAATTTGTTTATTACTTCCTAATTGTAATTTTCCAGCAAGAGGAGCTCTATGTATTGTTGATACATTTAAAGATTTAAAAGAGCTTATTATTGGATTATTTAAACAACCATTAAAACAAATAATTAAATTTATTACACATCCATTCTTATGGTCATTTGTCTTTATGGTCATTTGTGGCTATTGGAATGGTATTTTTCAAGTATTGACACAAAAAAGATTTGAAAAATGGGCAAAAACACATCCTCAAGTGAATGATGAAATAGTTATTGCTGATGTTGCATTTGATATTTTACCACAGATAAATATTATTTTATTACCAGAAATTCTTGCTGCAATTTTTATTGGATTTACTTTACTTAGATTTTTTGTTACTCCTTATCGTTGGGTTATATTAAGAAGATACTTTTTCCTTCAAGGAATTATTTATTTTATTCGTGGGTTATGTGTGTTTACTACTATCCTTCCAGACCCTTCAGGTAGACCATCGACTGTCAACACTTCTAATGTCTTTGTTGAAGGGTTTTTAGTCTTATTAGGAATTCATCGAGTTGAATGTGATATGATGTTTAGTGGTAATGCAGCAAGTATGGTTATTTGTGCATGTCTATGGCACCATTACTCACATAAAGCACCGATTATTGAATTTGATTTATTAGGGGATACACCTAATTCTACTCCATATGGATATCCACTAAGAATGACATTAATTAAATTAATTATGTGGATAATTACTATTGGATGCTTTATATTATATATTGCTAATAGAATGCATTATATTGCTGACGTTTATATTGGATTTGTCTTCTCTTTATTCTTATTTAAATTGTATCATAATTACATCTTATTCTGTTCTACAAGACATAATCTTATTAATTCTTTCTTTAAATGGTTTGAATCAGACGCACCAGATATCCCTGCAGTTGTTAAAGTACCAATGGATGGAATTTCTTCTTCTGATGCAATGGCAAATTAATTTTAGTAGTTTATTTTTCTTGATTTTGTTATGTTCAAATAACAAAAGTTCATAATGATTTTTTTTTTCATTCTATTTTTGTTATAATTATTATTTTGTTATTACTTTCCTACTGTAATAGAACATTCAATATTTTGAGTTATTCATTAACTTATTTCATTTAGAAAATAAGGTTGAATAAGTAGAGTTTATTTATTTCATTTTAATACGTCAGAAATTTCTATTATTATAACTCACCATGGATATATGTTAGAGGAATATGTTAATGGTTTGGTAACAGTTTCTATGAATAGTCAAACATTTGTAGAAGGAGTTTTTGTTATTGTAAAATGAATGAACCATGAATTTTATACGCAAAGAAATATGGTTAATGAAAGTTTCAATAAAAAAGACAAAACACAAAAAACTGAAAAGAAAACTTGTTATGATAAAGTTGTTTTTATACTACTAAATATTTAGTTTTTGAATAACTTCGTAATTATAACAAATGTCTATAAAAGAAGTTGCATAAACGATGTTTACTTATCCATTTTCAATTCAGCTACTAAAAAAATATCTTCAATATGTTATTTTAACTAAAGTGATAGGAGTTTAACTTATTCTATTTACGGTGAATTACAACAGAAAATAATTGGATTTTTATTTCTTTTATATTTAAGTTTATAACATCATAGACCAATTGAAAGGACTTTAAATATACAGGTTCATTTCATGAAGATTTAACAATAAAAAAATATGTTTTATTGTTATTAATAAACATCAATGTTATAAGTTTGTTTTATTCTTGTACATTTAAATTTGTTCCATTATGTTCAATAATAAATTTATCTAGAACGATGATTACTCCAACTCACTTTCCTACTGCAATTAAAAATAATATATTTACTATTTCTACGTATTATTCCATTGGTTCAATTGAAATGGATTGAAAATATATTAATTTTAGAAACCTGAATAAATCTTTTATTTATCTTTGAACAGTTATTATAACATTTAATTCCTTCAGTAACTTTCATTTTATTTTAACACGATTTCTATTTTATAACAATATTCTATTTAATTCATTGTATGAATAATTCTATTTATTAGACTAACCTTTTTTTCTATTATAATTTCAATTAATATAAATGGTGTAATTAATCAAAACCGAAACAAATTAAATATGTTTAACATTATTCTCTTCCGTTAAGTTTGTATTTAATCTTTTATTACTAAAGTTTTGTATCAATTTCAATTTTAATGATGATAAAAACAGTATTGAAAATGTCATTGACATACCATATATAATAAAAGATTTTTATTTTTTTTTTACATAAAAATGGTGGTGGAAATAAATAAGGTCATTTAAATATAGTAGATGTTCTCTAAAGAAAAACTAGATAAAAAATGAATAAATTCTAGTTAAAGAATAATGAATAAATTTAAGAATAAATACAAATAACAAGTTTGGATTAAATACAATTAGTGTAAATACTACAATAACTAAATATGAAGCCACAATGATTTTGAAAAAAGTTTATAAGAAAGTTCTAAAAATAAAGTTTTTGAAATTAAATGAAAACCATTCTGAGGTTTTTAAGAAATAGAACCTTCAATAGAAATTTATTAATGAAGTTTAGTTTATTTAACAAATCAACAAGATATTTAAAATTTTTATCATAACTACCAAGTAGAACCTCCATTAATAACTTTAAATAAATTTTGGTCTGCTACAATGAAACAAGATAATTTATTTCTAAGAGATAATGCCTTATATCTGTTTCTTACAGCACGAGCAGTTCTTCCAGATAATTTTTTGCTAATTTCACTCCATTTACTCCCATGATGATAATATCCTCGAATAATCATTTCATCTTCTTCTGAGCTCCATGGTCTTTTATCTATTCCAGGATCAATATGATTAATAAACCGTTCTCTGCACTGTTTTCGTGATCTTGTTCCTACAAATTTAGCAACCTCAACCCAACTTTTCTCTCCAAACATTTCTACACCACGAAGTAATTTTTGGTCTTCTTCTTTCCTCCAAGCAATACCAGCTTTTCTTTGTTTTTTTACTTTCTCAGATTCATAAGTAATAGAGTAATTAGAAATATCATTATTTTGTTCAATGGTCACGTTCATTTCTATTGATTTGTTTTTTTGTTTTGAGAGATTTAATAGGTCAATCTCTGCAGAGCCAATTCTCAAAAATTTTTTTTATGTCTTGGAACAAGAACATTTTTTTAAAAAATCAATTGTTTTCCATTTTTTATCACTAACACCCACTAAACATCTTTAATATACGGTTTCATGAATGTTTTCACAAAAACTGAAACCTGAATATTCCTATTTTAACCAAAATTTCTTAAAAACTGCATTCTTTTGTCGTTTTGGAAATCATTGAAGACTAACTGAATGAAAAATAAAAGAAAAACTCCTTTGTTAGACATTATAATTGTAATTTAAATAAATACCTTTTTATAAAAATCAACCCCCTTTAAAATTAAAATATTGAATTTTTCATAAATGTTAAAATTATCTTTATTTATTCATTTTCTTTTTTATCTTTTTTTTTAAAATAGCATTATGTCTTTAAATGAAAATTATTATGGAGTAATTGATCAGTTTGTAATATTAAGCGTTATAAACAACCCATAATACATGTATATTAAATAAATAACTAATACTATACATATTTTTCCTTATTGTTCAATCGTAGAAAAACAGTAATAGAAGTGTTTTGATTTAATACAAGTTATGAATAAGACTATTTAAAATTTTAAGAATGTATTGTTTTCTTTTGAATAATTCAACCAACTAAACTTATTACAACAAAAAAATAACATTTAACATAAATATGTTTGTCAAAGTAAATTAAAAACATGACATTACCATTTATAAACATAAATATAAGGATAATATGGCAGTGTATAGCATTACACTTATTTTACTGTCTTTAAGGAGAAAGTAGAAACTGTTATTTTTTGAATTTAACTCAAATGCTAAAATAAATCAGAAAAGATTGTCAAAATATCAACAACAAGTTAATAACGTACTGAATAACAAACTGAACAAACCTTAATAACCACAACTGAACAATTTATTCACTTTCGAAAAATATGGAAAAAAACAGAAAATGGTTATTAATTATAT
>NW_008576018.1:0-1376 GCF_000257125.1 Entamoeba nuttalli P19
AAAAAAAAAGGATTAAAACACAAAATACAAAAAGCATTTATGTTCTAAATCATTACTTAAATATAATAAAAATAAGTATTTCATTAATCTATACTATTATATAAAAAAGACAATAAGAATAGTTCAAGAAAAAGTGTTTAGAGAAGTATTGACTTAGGAAATAATTGGTTTAGATAAGAATAACAACAATGGACTATAAATACATGAAGTTTTAAAGTTTTGTTATAGAAAAAGAGAAGAAAAGTGACTGAACCTTTTATTGAAAAAAAGGTGGTTCTTCAATACAGAAGGATGTTATCACAGCACTTTCACAATTAGTTGAGAACTTCTTGACAGAAATAGGTTATAGAATAAATCTTAATATAAAAAGAAAATAAGTCAATCTTATTAAACAAAAAATAAGATGAGTAATATTCATGATGTTGTGATTATCGGGTCAGGACCTGCTGCACATACTGCAGCTATTTATTTAGGAAGATCTTCATTGAAACCAGTTATGTATGAAGGGTTTATGGCAGGAGGAGTAGCAGCAGGAGGACAACTAACTACCACTACTATCATTGAGAATTTCCCAGGATTTCCAAATGGAATTGATGGAAATGAATTAATGATGAATATGAGGACACAATCAGAGAAGTATGGAACTACTATCATTACAGAGACTATTGACCATGTTGACTTTTCAACACAACCATTTAAATTGTTTACTGAAGAAGGGAAAGAAGTACTTACAAAATCAGTTATTATTGCAACAGGTGCTACAGCTAAAAGAATGCATGTTCCAGGAGAAGACAAATATTGGCAAAATGGAGTTAGTGCATGTGCCATTTGTGATGGGGCTGTTCCTATTTTCAGAAATAAAGTATTAATGGTAGTTGGTGGAGGAGATGCAGCTATGGAAGAAGCACTTCATTTAACAAAATATGGAAGTAAAGTTATTATTCTTCATCGAAGAGATGCTTTTAGGGCAAGTAAAACTATGCAAGAACGAGTATTAAATCATCCAAAGATTGAAGTAATATGGAATTCTGAATTAGTAGAATTAGAGGGTGATGGTGATTTATTAAATGGGGCAAAAATTCATAATCTAGTTTCAGGAGAATACAAAGTTGTTCCAGTAGCTGGATTGTTTTATGCTATTGGACATAGTCCAAACAGTAAATTCTTAGGTGGACAAGTTAAAACTGCTGATGATGGATATATTCTTACAGAAGGACCAAAAACTAGTGTTGATGGTGTATTTGCATGTGGGGATGTATGTGATAGAGTATACAGACAAGCTATTGTAGCTGCAGGAAGTGGATGTATGGCAGCCTTAAGCTGTGAAAAATGGCTTCAAACTCATTAATTCAGTTTCTTTTTTAACAATCTTCATT
>NW_008576019.1:0-4110 GCF_000257125.1 Entamoeba nuttalli P19
AACTTCTTCGTCTCCCATGTTTATTTAATGATATTTTTTTTAGTTTCTTTGTTTAAATATCAGTTCATTAGAGTTGAGAAAAGAAACTTTTTAAAGTTCATTACCGTTCCAATTTTAAGTTTTATCAGTACTATTATTTAGTTCAACTCCTCTAATTACTGTAAAACCTTAACTTCTTAAAAACAAAAATGATATATTAAAAAACAATATTTAAATTTTGTTTTATTTTTAAATTATGCTATTAATAACAAAAAATTATTTTTAAATAGTAATGTCTTCTAAAAATATAATTTTGCATAATATAAAAATAGAAATATGAAATACTTTCTTCTAATAATACTAAAGTAAAATTTATAAATAAAATTATGAGTGAACGAAATATAATTTTAGTTAAATTTTCATTTTTATTGTTCCAAAAATAAATAATTGAAAAAGAGTTGTTGTTATTTTCTTAATTTAAAAATTCAACAATTTTATTTATTATTAGTTTCATTTGTCATACGAAATTTAAAGGTGAAGGTTAGTATTTAAACTAACTTTATCTCTTTAAATAATAAAAAATATGTTCATTCTTGGATTGTTACTCTTAGTTGGGTGTTTTGCTCAACACACTGTTTATTATTTTAAAGAGTCTGATCTTGGACAAAAAGATAAAAGATTACGTACATCAACTGAATCAACAGATCCATCAGAGTATAGTGTTAAATATGAATTTGATACTGAACGTAATCTTTTTGAAATACCATCAAGTGCATTTGATTATGAAGGGGATCACCAAAGAATTTATTGCGACCCTGTAGAAGGACCAATTATTTTTAATTTTAATAATAATAATCCATGTTATCTTACTATTCTTCCAGATGATGGAGCAAATTTTGTTGGATATGATACTGATATTTCAATTAGAGTATCTCCTTCTGCTTCTAGTCATGGTGTTAACATCTATACTAATACTGAAAAATTCTTATCAAAACCTGTAACATTATTATATAAAGAAAAGTCTGATGATGAAGTTGCTACTGGTTCATTCTTCCTTGGAGGATGGTATGCTAATAATGGCGATAGTGGTTCTAGATTAAATTATTATAATATTTCAATTAACTTATATTATGAAAATGCTAATGAAACTATCAATTTCGATAATTTCAGACCAAGTATTTTTGGATATGACAATGGACCAACAGACTCACAAGACACTGGTTCATTTAAAATTACTGGTATTTGCTTCTTAAACTCACCTAAATTTACTGAACCAACCAAAACTAATTTCAAAAAGTTTAACTTCCCTCTTAATTTTGAAGACTCTTATAATTGTGGTTCTGAACATTATAAATTAACTATTCAAAATGATGAGGTTTATATTCAAAGTATTGAAATAGACAATGACCCAGAAAATTCTACTTCATATGTTTTAGTTTCCTTATTGTCTTTACTTCTTGCACTACTCTTCTAAATCACTTTTTTTATTTTTTGTTTTTGAATAAATTTTGAAAATGAATTGATTGTTCTCTAAAATAAGAAATAAAAGAAAAAATATCTTAGAAATGTAATTAATGTGCAAAACGAAGGTAATATAATTAGATTATTAAATAAATATAAAATACAAGAAAAATTATGAAACTTAAATCATAAATATATAGAAATTATTCTATTAGAGAGAAAAATAATTGATTTATTCTTGTATTATTTACACAAAAAGTAAAGAGAATTAAACGTTGACATTATCACAATAACAATAATAAGTATAATGCAAATAAAAGATATGTGTATTACTTATATAATAATATAATTTTGATTATTTAATCTCAAATCTAATATACCAACACATAATTCTTGTTATACAGAAAGTGATAATGAAGAAAGTAACAATAATCTCTCCAAGACTATGAAAAATTAAATACTCAAGTAAATATCATTAATTTATTATTTTTTTATTATAGTTTATAGTTACTTTTTTTTATTTGAGTAAATTATAAGAGGAGTTATTTTTTAATAAATTTTACTATATAAAAAACAAAATCTCATCTCGATCTTATGCAAATCAGATTATACCATTCATCTTGAAGTTATCAAAAAAAAACAAAAAATCTAAATTTATAAAAAAGGAAACTAACAAAAGTTATAGTTATTGGAATAAATATGAAATGAAATTAATAAAAAATATTTAATTTCAGAGAAGTAAAGAACTAGTCAAAAAATGGTTTTGAGGATGACGAAACAGATCAAAGACTTATTAACTTATATATTAGATCTTGAAAATTGATAAACCAAAACACACTATGAGGTGCAATTATACTACTCAATGCAAAAAAGAAAATCACTGCTCTGTTGGTTCAAGAAAACCAGTTAAAATATTTAGCTTAGAAGAAAAAAGAGTTAATCAAAGACAAGCAATTAATAAACAAATAGTTTTATTAATTCTTCAGAGTTGTTATGAACTATCTCAAGAATCTGATGTCACTGGAGTTTGTCCAAATTCTCCAAGAGAAGTTACTTCATATGAGATTGATGACTTAATTAGTCAGGTTGAACAGTTATTATCAGGAGACCAATCTCTTGATTGTATTTACCCTTATGTAAAGAATCTTGTTAGGTCTTATAAACAATATTATTGCTGATTTCACTGTAGACTTTATTATTTAATATTCGTACTTATCTCTTTTTTGTCTTTTTCTTAAACTTTGTAACAACAGATATAAATCCTATAGGTTTAAAAAGATAGGTTATATTTTGATGTATTACTAAATATTCCTAAAGAACTACAAATAATAACAAAAAGAAAAACAAAAATTAAAAGAATAACGAAATTAATATTCTTTGTTTTTTCAGGATTAATGTTTGCTTTTTGCTTCTCTTAGAATGAAATAAACAACAAAAACAATGACATCCACTACAACTGTAATTGCTGCATCAAAACATACTTTTGGTGTAAAAATTCTGAAGATTTCTAAATGTCCAGATACAAAGTAAGTAAAAATCATAATAGAAAGGAGTTGATAACTAAAGAATAACATAACCAATATTGAGCTTCTGGTATAAAGAAGTGTTCCATTAACTTTTGATTGTGTAATTCCTGCAATAGCTAATACAACAATACCAGGGAAGAAGAATGTATTCAAAATGACCAAAAATCCATTTCCAAAGAATGAATAGAATGGTATTCCAATAAATCCAGCATTAAATTGAATATCACTAAATTGGAATGCATGTCCACTTAAGAAGAAGAAATGAATTCCAATAAACAAGAAGAAAGTGGTAATACTCTCTGAAAATTCATACTCTTTAAAAACATAAACAAAACCAATAAACAATAATAATATTGTTGATGAAGAGTATGGTAGTAAAACTGTTGCTAATGGGATCAATGAATATAAATAGTGAATAACTGATAACCGTTGTTTATAACCTATAACCAATGAAATAAGTGTTAACAAATAAATAGTGTCTGGTAAGATAATTCCTAATAATGAAGTTGGATATGGTCTTATTAAATGATAAACGAATGCGCATATTGAACTAATTGAAATGTTTATAGAATGTGTAATTAAGTATAAGACAATTGGTAGTAGTAATAAGGATATTACATGGAATGAGAATAATTTAATACAAGAACTTAAAATAATAAGAAGAAAATGATAACACAATATCTTAATACTTCCTTGTTTACGTTGAGATAGTGCAAAGAAAAACATAATTATTGAAAGCCATTCTGCTACATAAAATGATGTATATTCTTCTTCTTTAATGTATGAATCAGTGTATTGTCCAAATCCATAAATAAAACAAAGAATAATATTAACAATAATGTCAAAAGTTACAGTTGTTGTGATTCGAGTTCCAGAAAGAATAAATGTATTGAATTGACTTGCTAAATTCGATATGAAAGAAAGACCTCCTAAAAGACTTGTAAAGAATATATATTGATCAAATTTACTCATACCTATGTCATATATCCTTCTTAAAAATAAAGCTGGAACCATTCCTAAAATGAATCCATGAATAACTTTTAATGTAGTAAAATGGAATTGTGGATATCCAAAAACAAAGAGTAAACCACACACTAATGACACTATCATTAATATAATACCAGCTAACATATAATTGAATTTG
>NW_008576020.1:0-5954 GCF_000257125.1 Entamoeba nuttalli P19
ATGCATTTTTTCTTTGCTAATTTTCGTGCACATTTTATTTATGACTATTTATTTTGTTTTTAACAAATTTCATATATTATTCTTATTTATTGATGTTCATTAAAAGGGTAACCAATGATGTTATTAACTTAAACCACTTTTAAGTTAAAACATATTGAAAATAGTTTCTAGTTGATTCCTTACTAGTGTTTATTTTTCTAGAATAAAAGATTAGTATTACAAACATACAAAACCAATTATTTAAACAATTCAATACAAAACCATTTAATATATTCTAATGTTTGTATTAGTGATGAAATAAGTTTATGGAACGTATGTGTCTGTAAAAAGCAAAGATAATTGTATTAAAACCAGTCATAATAAAGAGTTTATATTTTTATATTCTAATGTAAAGATATTATTCAAATTATTAATTAATTTAATAAATAATTAAAACTACTTTCTGTTAATGACTAATTTATTTTTATTTAATATTAGTTTCCAACTCATTTGTAAAGAGTATAAGAGTTTTTATAATTAAATTTGCAATTTCTTATTGCACTTTGCAATATATTATTTAATTTGAATATTGAATATAAATTAAGATATGCCTTGATATTTTTTTACAAACATTATTCTCTTTCATAACTCAATTATCTGAAAACAAAATAGTATTATCTATAATGGTATTATGGAAATAATTTATTTTTATATATAAAATAAGACACTCAACAGTTTCTTATTAAACTCTTTTGATTTGTTTAAAAGAATGAACTATTGTTGAATCAATTGTTTTAATTATTCAAGACAAATGAAAATGACTGATTAAAAATTATTGCATTGATTTTGGGAAATAAGTTAGTATCTAAAAATAAAATATTTGAAATTAACTTCAATAAGTGTTACTCAGTATTACTACTAATTATTTCATTTGTCATAAAACCGCGTGAATACAAAAGTTGTCATGATCATGTTTTAATAGTTGGTTAAAAGATGGATAGTTGTAACACACTTGAAAGTGCTGATTCATCAATTTTAACGTTTTGTATAACAAAAAAGATGTTTTGAAAAGAAAACTAAAAAAGGAGATTCATCCAAACAATGAATGAAGAAGGTATGATGTCTCACATTCTATACCGACATGAACAATTTGTAAGAGCACATTTGAAAGAATATTTGAAAGAATCTGATGAAGAAAAACAAAGAAAATATCAAATAGCGGCAGCAAGTCAAGGGTGTTTACCATTAATTATGGAGTTTGTTGAAACAAATTCAAGTCTTGTCAACTCAGAGTTGTTGGCTGTTGCCATCTATAACCAACAAATTGGTGTTGTAGAATTTTTATTAAAGAGGATGAACGAACTAAAACAAATGCCACTTGGACTATCATTCACCAGTTTATTCAATATTAAACACTATCCTTTTACTACAACTCTTCAAGAAGAAAAGATTCCATCATTTTGGAGACAACAAGAGAATGGTAAGAGTGGTACATTAATTGAAGAAAGAGATTCTAGTAACTCTAGTATTTTAAATATACCCAGAACAAGTAATGATGAGAATAAAATAAATCAAGAAGATATGCCAAATATCGAAAATAAACAAAAAGAGTCATTAACAAACTCAAAAGACATTGAACAAAATAGTCTTTTGTTGGTTGGTGGAATGGTCATTAATACATCTTCTACATCTCAAGAAATTTATACATCAATTCCTATTCCATTTCAGAAAAAATATGTTGATATAACCTCTTCTCATCGTTCAAAATTTGCAATTATTATTTATATTGGTTCTTTAGAAATAAAATGGGTGAATAATGTTTTATTTACTCCAACAGAACTACATTCTCTTCCTACGCAAACAAATACTCCTCAACGATTTATATTTACTAGAAACCATATTCAAATTCAAACAATAATAATCCCTTATCCTCCTGATGCAATAACAATTACGATATCTATCAATTTAGAGCCTTATTCATTTGTTATTCTTTCAGACAATTCAATTCCTCCATCTATTGAATCACATTATCTTCCATTCATTGATTTTGATTATCCTCCATTACTTGCTCCATTTCTACCACCACCATTACCAACACATCTTTCAGTTCTAGTTTATTCTCTATCATTGAACCCAAATGAAGAGTTGGTAAAATGTGTAATTAATTCTATGAGTTTAGAATGTTTATTCCAACAGACAACATATGCAAAACATCATGCATTGAGAATGGCTGCTTTTTTTCATGAGCCAATCACATTCTCTGCATTATTACCTTATGCAGAAGAGTTGGATTGTTCAATCTTCAGATCTCTTGTTTGCACTCCATTCAGTAAGTCACATCGTAGAATATTATTAACATTACCAATCAAAGAATTTCCAAGAGAAATTATTGGTGGTATTGATGACATTGTTGGATTCAATAATGCATTAGAAATGTATCCATTTGCAAATCATATCATTGATTATATTAAAATCATCAAAACAGCTCTAACAACAAAATCTTTTTATGTTTTGGAAGTGTTACGTTCAAAAGATATAGTTGGAATAGATGAAAACTTCTCCAAAGAAATTCTAGACTCTTTACTTCTTTCTGATTCTCCTGCAGAAGAATATGTTATAAAAATGATTTCTACTCCATTGTCTTATTATTCTGCACATATTACAATGTACACCAATCCTAAAATGTTAAAGTTTATTTTAGAAAATGGAGGAAGAGTTGAACAATTGAATGGATGGAATATTGAAAGTGATGAGGTTGCAGTTCGGTTTAATGCTTCTATTGTTGATGGAAGAGTAAATGGTAGTCGTCCATTGCATGATGCAGTCAAACAACAAAATGCCACTTTTATAGATTGGTTATTACAACATGGCTGTAATGCCACATTGTTAGATAGCCAAGGAAAAAGAGCTATTGATTATACTTCAGAAGGAACTGTATATTACAAATTATTAGTAAATAAATGTAAACAAATAAAATTGGAGAAGCCACAAACATTGTTTGTTGAAGGAAAGAAAGAACAAATGACAGTAACAAATAAGAATGTTATTATTGTTTCTAAAACTGGAAAAAACACTACGAATATAAATGTTGTTGGTATAAAACAATTTGAATTGAACCATTCATTTGATGTTGCATATTCAATACCATACGATGAACGTGTTATATTAAGAAAAACTAATCGGATGTATATTATCAATACAGATACAACTGAAGAAAAAGAAATCGAATGTAATAATACTCTATTATGGAATCATCCAATGGCAATTCAAAACGATTCAATTTATGTTGTTTTACCATCACTAAAAAAGAAAATGTATCAAACATTGTGGTGCTCTTCATTAGAAACACCGTCTAAAATAAAACCAGTATGTTCTAATGAATATCCTATTGATTATATTCTAAGTCAGAAAGACTGTATTGTTTGTATTAACATTTTAGAACAAGGTATCAAAGAGAAACCATGTTGGATAACTCAACACTTTAAAAACCAACTTAATATAATTGTTATTTATTCAAAGAAAATTCATAATGTTTTAATTCAAGTGTGTGATGAAGCACAAGAATGGAACCAAACTACAGTCCAACAAGTGTCTCTCAATAATTTTATTATTTTCTGTTTTGTTAATGAACCATCAGCAAAACAACCACATTTTGCAATTGACTTAGTTTCAAAACGTCTCTTTGCTCTTCCTTTCGAGTTTCAGTCATTACCACCATCAACAATAATTCACAATAATAAAGCATTTTCATTATTTCCATCTCAACTCTTAATTCAAAACATAGAACCAATTTTATTTCATCCTATGCAAAGATTCATTTCAAAATTGATTACATTTCATCCAGACATTACTTTAACAAATGGAATAGATCAGTTAATGTGTCACTCTTTCATTCTTCAAATAAGAATTCCTTCTCTTCTTAATCATATTGAAAAGAATATTATTCATATTAACTTAAGTGCTGATGAACTTTTAACATTGAAATTGTTCTTATATACTGGAGACCCTTGTTATCCAATTCAAGACTTTGTTGTTGTTGATAGACTCTCACTCTTTCATTCTGTGATTTCTAAAATAAACTCTCAATTTCATTCTTCCATTCAACCCACTCTTGGATTTAATAGTTTTATTCATGACTTTTCTCAATTATCACATAATGACCTTGAAGTATGTTTTATACCAAATACTATTGTCTATATCAATTCTATATGGTTTTCATTTGTCTTTCCTCAAATTGATCCAAAGAATTATATTACAAACCCATTTGTGATTAAAATAATAAACCATATATATGATTTAAATGATCCAATATGGCTAGAATATCTTTGTGTTTATTTTAATATCAATTAAACTCATTTATTCATTTTTGGTTAATGAGAAAATATAAGAAGAAAACCTTAAACATTGTTGAAATGAACTATTGATATTTATTCATCATCTATTCCACTATCTATTCCACTCTCATCATCATCGTCTTGAGGAGGTAAATCAGCAACTTTTTGAATTAAATCAGCCATTTCTGATTTATTAACTTTAGTCTCTAAAAACGGATGCTAAAAGAAGATTAATAACAAGTCTGAAGATAATTAAAATACAAAGAAAAGAATAAATTTAAATGTGAAAATAAAAGAAAGAACAAACTTTTATCATTTCAAATGATGTTTTTCTAAGTTGTGGATTGAGTACTAAACAATCACTAACAAAAGTATTAAATAAAGTACTCCATTTTTCTTTATCTTTTAAAGGAGGAATTCCTTTAGTAGTAATGAGAAATAATGCCCTCATTGGAGGATAATCCATATATGGTGGGTTTCCATCAGCCATTTCCATACACATAATTCCTAAAGACCATATATCAACTTTTTCATCATATCGTTGACTTCTGATTAATTCTGGTGCCATCCAATATGGTGTTCCAACAATACTTGTTCTATTTGATTTTTGTTTAGTTAGTTGAGCAGCATAACCAAAATCAGATAATTTAATACTCCCATCTTTTTTTAATAATAAATTATCTGATTTAATATCTCTATGAACACAATGAAATGAATGAAGATATGTTAATGCTTTTAATGTTTCTGTACTAATAAAACTAATAAAATGTTCTGTTAATGGTACTTCTTTATGTCTGTCTATAATATCAGTTAAACATCCTCCATCCATATATTCCATTACTAACCATAACATTTCATTAATTAAATAACATTCAATATAAGTTACTACATTTTCATGTCGATATTGATTTAATATAGTAACTTCTGTAACAATTGCTCTTTTACTTTTCTTTGTAATTCTCATTCGTTTTAATGCAACTTCACATCCATCAACTTTCCTTGTTGCTCTAAAGACATCACCAACTCCTCCTTCTCCAATCTTTTCTAAATTTTCATATATTTCATCTGGATCATTTTTATTAATAAAACTCTTTAAATCAACTTCTTTTTCATCAGGTAATGGTTGAATTTGAAGTTGGAATTGTCCATCATCTTCTTTCATACAATTTATTCCTTTTTCATTTTCTTCTTTTCCAATTTCTGTTTCTTCTATTTCTGCTAAATTTTTATTATGAAAATCTAATACGTCATGAACAACTTCTGGATGTGCTTTAATTTCTTTTTCTGTAATTCCTGATGATTTTAATTGTGCTTCCCATTCTGGTGGAATTCCTGTTAATTCTCCTAATGTATATTCTCCATGATGAATATGTTGAAATCCTTCTGGCTCACTTATAACAAGATTTTCTTCTTTTTCCTTTTTCTTTTTCATAAATGACTTAAACATTTATATCTTTAAATATTAAAACTATTCATTTTTTAGTTTATTTAAATTTTTTATTTTGTTTTTTCATATTTTGTTATTGAAACGAATATTTCTTTCATTCTTTTATTTGGTTTTTTCTACTTATTTATCATTTCTTATAGTAAATCTGTTTCTTGTTTGTTTTTTTTTGTCTTATCTTTCTTTAACTCCCCCCT
>NW_008576021.1:0-1751 GCF_000257125.1 Entamoeba nuttalli P19
TGTAAACTAATTCTATCACTACTTAATTAATTAATATTTATTTATGTTTTAGTACCAATAGTGTTTTATTCTACCTTTATTTATAAATATCTCATCAATGAATCACTAAGTTAAGCTTTGTTTTGGTTTTTTTCATTAAAAATATACATTACATGTTATTTAACTCAATTCTCATTATTATACCTTTAATAGACTTAGTAGATAAGAAAATTTGTAATTAACTGACTGAAAGATAAAACAGACAAAAAGAATTGGACTTAAATAATATCTTTTTTAGAAGAACAAAAAACATCTGATATTTCTTTTTGTCTTTTACGTTGAAGACATTCTAAACACTCTGAAGCAGAAAAACGTTTTGATACATCAGAATCAAACATGCCTTTTAATAAAAGTTGTTGACTATCAGTTAAGAGATCGAAACAAGTGAATGAAGAATAACTATTGTGTTGAATATTATCAAGAAGTTCTTTAATCTTGTAATCATTAGAACAAAAAGGATGTCTTCCAGTAAGGATAATATAAATTATAACACCAGCACTCCATATGTCAATTTTTCTTGCATCATATCCTGTTTTTTTATCTTCAAATAGTTCAGGAGCGGCATATAAAGGAGTACCACATAAAGTTGCAGCATGGATAGTACCTGTTAATTCTTTACCAAATCCAAAATCAATTAACTTGATATGAATTTTATCTTTAATTCGGGTAATCATTAAATTTTCTGGTTTAATGTCTCTGTGAACAATATCAATTGAATGAAGATATTTGAGAAGTTGAAGAAGTTCAATAATAATATCATTTTTTTCTTGTTGCGATAATGAATTTTCTTTTAATACTTTTTCTAATGTTGTTCCATTAATTAATTCCATAATAACAAATACCATTTCATTTGTTTCAAAAAGTTCTTTGAATTTTACTGAATTAGGGTGATCAATTTTTTTCATAGTATTACATTCTCTGTGTATTTGATTAAGAGAATTCTTTGCTTTCTCTTTGTTAATAATTTTGATTGCAAATTTAGTATTTGTTGCTAATTCCATTATTTCTCTCACAACACCAAACGAGCCTTTTCCAATATATTTTCCTAATTTATATTTCTTAAATAACGAACATTGTTTATTAATTAAATCTATTATTGTAGAATCATAATAATCAAATGTTATAAAATCAGGTTGTGTTATTTTGTTAAGAAATGTTATTTCATCAAAACAACTTAAATAAGTTTCTAAATTTTTCTCTAAACGTTCTCCATTTAAATAAGTTCCATTAGTTGATTTATCTGTTATTGTTGTTACTGTTAAATTTGGTAATTCACTCCGTTTAATAATACAATGGATTACACTAACTTTAACTATTAAAGATAAAAATTCATATGCCTTTCTTCCAATTATTATCTCTCCGTTGTTAAAGGGAATTTCTTTGTGAAATTGTTCACAAACAAATTTTCCCCACATATTCTTTCTTTACTTGAATTTTTAGTTCTTTTTGATTTTCTTGAGTCTTTCTTTTTGGTTTAAAGAGTTTGACAAAAAATGTTACAAATACTTAAGACTAATTTACTTTGTTTGATTCTTTTAATATTTTTTGACTAATATAAGCATCCTAAATAACTGAAAAGCTGACAAATATATTTTACTTTTGTTGAAATATCAAATATACTACAATTAATCAAAATATGATATAACTATTAGAAACGAGAAAATAATTCATTTGTAGAGTGATTAATGATATAATATTGAAGTATGAATGAA
>NW_008576022.1:0-314 GCF_000257125.1 Entamoeba nuttalli P19
TCTTTAAATGGTTGATCCCAGAATGAAGAGACATACACCCTTAGACATTCTGGTGTTTGCATGACTTTACCAAGTGACCACATAAGAGCTCCATATACTCTCATTAATTGTTGTGAATCAATAGAATCTGCTTTATTCAATACAAGTCTCATCTTTTCAGAATGTTTCTTAACAGCTTCAATAACTCCTTTAAATTCATCAGAAATATCTAATTTATGTGCATCAAATACAAGTACAATCATATCAGCTCTTTCAGCAAACCATCTTACAACTTCATTAAAATCATATGATCTACCAATTCTTTGTTTTTCTCC
>NW_008576023.1:0-1778 GCF_000257125.1 Entamoeba nuttalli P19
AAGAAATGAAAAAGAAAAGCACTTTTTCCAATTCATTGGAATTTAATTTAAGATCTAAAAGGAACTTAATAATTAGTGAGATGATTCTCAATGTTTTACTAATTTCATTAGCATTTGCTGACACATTTTCTAAGTCAGGATGTTATATTGAAAAAGGAGAATATAAAGTAGAAATGGTACAAGAAAATAAAGAATATCTTGTTGTTGGAACATTTAATGATACATTATTTATTCATGGGTGGGGATTTTTACATCTTAATAGTATTCAATCCACATCACTTGAAATGGATCTTCAATTAGCAAAATGTGCAGGATTAGTTGAAGGATATTTAACATCACATAGAATTCGGGATCATATGAATAATCAACGAGCATCAAATGTAATTGAAGAATGGGATAAAGTTACTATGGAATATATTAATAGAAATATAGCATATTCAAAACAACAAGCAAAAGATTTATCATTAAGTGATCCATGGGGAAGAGCACTTGGGATAGTTTTAGCACAAACATTTGGAATTAGAGAAGGAGCAATTATGAAAGAGCCAGGATTAGATATGACAGAAACAGACATTTTTATATTAAATTCAGATGGTGATCTTTCAGACCTTCAAAATATAGCAGCACATAATCTATGGCCAGAAATGAAAGGATTTAAACATGGAAATCATACAAGATTTAGTGATGCATGGTATGATGTTCATCATCATTGTACAGGATTAATTAGACTTACACCAAATTATCAAGACTTATTTGTTGCACAAGATACATGGTCATCACCAACAACAATGAATCGTATTTTAAAAGAATATCATATACAATATTTTGATAAAGCTATTGGAAGTAAAAGAATTTTATTTAGTAGTTATCCAGGAATAACACATTCATTAGACGATTTTTGGTTAATGGATAATGGACTTGCTGTTATTGAAACAACAATGCATTGTTGGAATCAAGATCAATTTGAAAAATGTACACCAGATAGTATTTTAACATGGATTCGTGTTCAAATAGCTAATCTTTTATCAAGTAAGAGGGGAAGTGGTGTACAATGGGCTAAAAACTTTATCAGAGAAAATTCAGGAACATATAATAATCAATATATTATAATAGATTATAATAAATTTAAACCAGGTAAAAGACCACAACCTGGTACTCTTTATGCTATTGAACAAATGCCAGGTTATTATGGAGCAGGTGATAGAACTGAAGAACTTATTAAAAATGGATATATTCCATCAGTCAATGCACCATTCTTTAATGATGTTTATAAATATGCAGGAGTAGGAGAAAAATGTGAAGCAGATAATGATTGGTATTTTGATTATTGGAAATCAGACAGAATGAAGTTAATTCAAAGAGATGCACCACACATTAATACATATGAAGACTTTAAAAAGTTTATGAGATATAATGGTTATCCTAATGACCCATTAGTCAATGATCCTGGACAATTTATTCTTTCTAGATATGATTTAAGACCTAAAGAATGTGTTCCAAGTCCAACTAATCCAACTATTCTTCATTGTCCATCTAATTTCGGAGGACTTGATTCAAAAACAATAAATTATGAACGTGCAATCTCTTTGAAAATAGATGCTATTTCATCCCCTCAATATGAAAACCAACCTGCTTATGAATTTGGCAAAAAACCATTTGACACTGCTATTTATAACGGTTTACCAGAAAAATGGACATTCCCATGGATAGTTTTCAATGAAGATGGATTTTAATTTAAACTGATTTTTTATCTTTATTTTTTAATGACTTAAATGTTA
>NW_008576024.1:0-1246 GCF_000257125.1 Entamoeba nuttalli P19
GTAATTTAATAACTTTAAACCAAAATTCTTGTTTTAGAGTATTAAATGACATTTATTTGTATCTTCCTTCTTAATATATAAGAACAAATAATAACTAAGTTATGTTAACATAAAGAATAAATGCATAAAATGATTCATGTACATATTATTTTCATTCATTAATAATGTGAAATTAAAACATAAAGAAAAGAAGATGAATATGAAATTAGTATTGATGAAAGGAGTATAGTTAATATATTTAAGAATGCTGAATATGTATTGAAACAAATAACAAAGAAAATATCAACATTATTAAAGATCAGTTTACATTATAATATTAAATGTTAAAGAATATATTAATAAAAAAACAAACAAAAATACATGAACTACTGATAAATATAATTATAGTATCAATAAAATGGCAAATATACATCAAATGAATCAAAAGAACAACAATATTAAATATAATTGTAATAAGTTGACAAATAAATTTAACACCATTATGCAAATAATCATCGTTTTATTAAAAAAATATAGAGTAATTGAAATACGTAATTAACTACAACCAAAACACTTAAATAAAAATAAAACAATATATTTTATACTTAAAAATAATGAATATTATATGATATTACAAAAATACAAATAATGTTATATTAAATATAACCATGAAATAAATTGACGAAGGAATGAGATAAGAAGAGAAAGAGGTATTTAAATTCTGTATAAATATCAATGAAATTTATATTGCAATATGTTAAACATGATGAGATTTCTCATTGATTATTTTAAATGTTAGACAATAAATTGATTGAATGATTCTTAATGAAATTGAATAAATGAATAAAAGATATAATTGAAGTACAAATGAAATTATTAAAAGAATAAATATGGTTTGTACAATTAATATATTATCTAACAATTATTCAAAGTATTACTTATTAATAGAGAGTTAGATGATTATATTGATATGATTAATATTTCCTATTAAATAATGATAATGACGTTAAAAACAAATGATAATAAATATGTTCACTGAAAATTTAATTGTTAATTTCACAATAATATGTTTAATACAACAATGTATATTGATTAATCATCAAATAATATTCATTGAATTGTCTTTATGCAATAAAGAAAAGTCTGACTTTTTTTTTATTAAATTCATGCCATTTCTTATGTTTTTTATTTACATTCTTCTCATTAATTCACCACTAACCAATCTTTCACAGACATAATGTTGGGAAGTTCTTCTATTATCAAAACA
>NW_008576025.1:0-1076 GCF_000257125.1 Entamoeba nuttalli P19
ATGGAAATAAGAAAACCAGAAGTTCAATAATTGAATTCTTTTTAATATGACACAACTCTATTTTATTTATTTGATTACTTCATAGTTCTTCCTCTGGTTCACAACTCCATAGTTCTCTCAGAACTGGACTTGCAATTCTGTGTGTTTTCATAGTTTTAAATCTTGGCTCTGGTACTTGTAATAAGGCAACAGTTTTTGCTCTTCTTTTTCTATTAAATTTTAATGTGAAGAATTGACTATTTGCTGAACGAAGAAATGAATTTGGATTTAGTGGAGTTGTACTAGTCGAAGAGTACATTTGAATAGAACCGAATTGACCTTGAACATGAATTTTATATAAAATAAAATTAATTGTCTCAGCTATAGTAGTATAAGGAGACAATTTTACTGCTAACTCAGTTGAGTCAATACCAACTCCAATTAATTTAATTTGGTATGTAGGTAAATCTTGTTCATAAGTCAAAACTCCGTTAAAATAAAGAACACCAACCTTTGGTAAATGAGGCATTTTAAAAGAAGAATACAACTTATATAAGACACGGAGGTTGTCAGCCAATGCATCAGATATAATACAATAATCAGTACCAGGAACAAGTTCTGACCTAACTGTTCTACGAGAAATACATAAAGGCTCTTGGTAAAGAGAACTAATAGAGTCTGGACAAGGAAGGGACAGTGAATTCATAAAGGAAGTTTCAGATAAATAAGACGAGATACAATCTTGTAAGTCTTTTATAAATTGAGAAGGCAAACAATAATAAATTGTATGAAAAGAGGTTGGTTGAGGAGATTCAAACAAACTTATTGTAGACTGTAGAAATGGTATTGTGTCAATCTGAAGTTTGTTCATGTGATTTACTGATTATGACTTTTCTTTGTTCTGTTCCACTAATTTTAAATTACTTTTATACTTACTAAAATAAAATTTAAAAAATAACTTTTTTCATCAATTTAACCTTCAAGACAACTATTTAAAATTAAAAAACTACTCAAAAAATTAAAATAATAGTAAAAAACCCCAATTGTTTAAAATTTAATTGCTAGTCTTAATGGTACTAGCAACTCCAACTTTCCAC
>NW_008576026.1:0-207 GCF_000257125.1 Entamoeba nuttalli P19
AAATAATAGAACTTTTCATGTTTTTCTCAAATTCAAAACTACACCAAATCAACAACTATAGAATAAAATCAGTGTTGTATATTTTTTAATGAACTTCTTCTTTTTATTTGTTTATTTCTTGATTTATTTTCTTCTTATTAATAGATGTATTTATGAAAACCATAACGAATAACTTAAATTACATAGAATGTTTTGTGATTGTCTTAT
>NW_008576027.1:0-7555 GCF_000257125.1 Entamoeba nuttalli P19
TATGATTCAATCTATTTCATTAATTAGACTTTTTTTGTTTCTTAAATTTTTCTGTTAATTTTTCTTAAATATGCGATGAAGTGACAAATAAAAATGAGAAATTCATAAAAAACTAACAGAAAAAACTAAAACTCCTATTTGATAATACATGTCATCATCTAAAACAAAAGCATCTGCTCGTTTAATATTACATACAGATGTAATTATTTTACCTGATAATTTATGTGGAGTTATTGAATTTGAAGCAGTAAGAATGTGTGTAGTTAAAAGTATAAAAATTACATTAACTGGACTCGTGTCAACGAATACAGACTCTAAATTTAATATTCCATTTCCACCAATTGTAGGAAGGGCTTATAAACCAAGTGTTGATAATTCTATGACTAGACACGTACAACCATTTTGGACATATACACAAGATATTGTTGGTGATTATCAAGTAATGGGAAATGTTTTTTATGAATATCATCCTGGTAAACATTTATTTCCATTTTGTATTCCTCTTAAGAATTTCCCACATTCTGTGAATGACCCTAGTTTATCTCAATCACTTTATTATACTGTTTCAGCAATAATTTCTATTAATTATCCAGAACTTGTAAGAACAAATGTTGTTCCTTATTACATTTTATTCAATAAAGAACCAAAATATGTCCTTGGACAACCAGCAAAAATAACTGTTCCAACTAATAGTGATGTCGATATGGAATTAAATTTTAATAAGACTTGTTTAAAGATTGGTGATGAACTTTCTTTTAGCTTTCATATATTAAATAAGTCCAAATATGACCTTGAACCATCTTTAAAACTATTAGTTGAATTTCAAAATTCAATTCCTGTAGTATTAAAGAAATATAAATTGGAAACAATTCCTTCTAAAAATAAATTTCTTTCTATTTTTAAAAAGAATATTTCCAATGAAGTGAATGAAACAATTCGTGAGGTTATACCACCTGGACTATTCCCAACTTCAGATCATCCAAGTGCAACAGTAAAGTATAGTGTTTTATTATTTGTAAAAGCTGGACCCAAACAATATCAGTTAATGTCTCCTATTATTATTTCACCTGAACCTCCATCTAATCCACAAGTTTTATTTGATGCCATAAATAAATACCCTGTTAATGTTATTGACAGAACAAATGATTTTAGAATTCCGTTCCAAGGTGTTCATCCTCCTCCTCCATTAAATATTCCTTTTGCTAATGGAATTGAAGAAGTAAGTTTAAAAGATAGTACTTCTGACCATTTCTTTGTTGACCATATTAATCGTACAACTATGTTAACATTACAAGGAGGTGATCAACAACCACCATTCCCTTACCCAAATTGGAGAAGCGTTGTGCTTCCTCAAGGATATGTTATGTATTATTATAAAAATGAATGGTGTTTTATTAATCTCTTCAATAACCAAATTTCTTATGTTGACCCTCGTCCTCCTCAACAAAGAATACCATTTTATGCTACATCAACTGAACCATTAGATATTATTATCAAAATTAACTCAGCACGTGGTATCCCATTAATTGAAGGAAAAGAGCCAGTACTTTCATTCCATATAGATGATTATACCACAACAAATGATGCACAAGGACAAAAACATTATGTAATTAAGAGTCAAACTCCATCTCTTGAACCACAATTACCAATTCATGAAATTACTTTAACTGGAAATACAAAGAATAGAATGAATGTTCTTATTAAAGTATTCCAATCACATACATTTAATGAAACTGTATATGGATATGCTAATATTGAATTACAATATCTTCCAATGGGAGTAGAAATGACTGATTGGTTCCCGTTAATTGGAAATGGAGTTGAGTCTCTAGGAATAGGGGAAATTAATGTCAGTGTTTGTATGAGAAATAAAATTAATCCACAAGAAATTCCAATTTGTGTAAATTGTGTAAGTTCATTAACAAAAATGTGGTATCCAACTGGAAAGAATATAGCTGTAATAGAAAGAAATGAAGAGAAATATGGTTCAAAGTATCGTAAAACTAGACCATTTATTCAACAATTTGATTATGAATACTATACCCCTTATGTTCTTCCTGATAAAATCACATATCTTCGTTTACTTCAACCAAATTAATTCTTTCTTTATTGTTCTTTTTGTTTTGGTAAGAGAACTTATTAATAATAAAAAATGGAAGAAGAACCAAATCATGACCAATTTTTTGATAATAATAACACTATTAATCTTTTATTATTCAATTATCCTGAAGTTACTATCCCTCATCTTATGGATGAATTTTCTGACCAAGATGATATTACACTTCATCAGGGAATTTATGTTAATACAAATAATATTAAACAACAACAAAGAGACTACTTTTTCAAAAGGATTATTCAAAATAATGAATTATGCACAAAGCCAATGAAACGGTCTTTTGAAGATGAGACGTTCATTCAACCAATAACCTCTCCTTTTGAGTCAACTGAAGAACAAGAAAGTTTTATTAGTTCAAACTAATATTGTTATTTATTACAAAAAAAGACAGGGTTTTTTTTAAAAAAGAAAAAATAAAAAAGAACTTGAAAATAATAAAAGAATAATCAAAAAAAATAATAAGAAAAATAAATGAAGGTATCAACACATGGAAATCGTACATCATTTGGAACACCTTTATTTCAACCAAATTTTAATGAGCAATCAAACCATTATGATTTTCAATCAGATGTACCTCGAATGTCTTTATTAGATGATATTGCAAGACAAAAACAAAGTGTGTTAAGAACACCCCAGCCAAGAAAGTCATTCTCTATAAAACAAAACGATTTTTTAAATACATTTAATTCTAATTCTACATTTGGTGCATTACCACAAAATATTAATGAAGAAGATTCTGTCATTCTTCGTGATTGTTCTATGAAACAAACACCAGAGATTCTTGAAGCAATTCAACCTTATGGTAAGGTTATTGGAATTGAAGATGCTGGAGAGTTTGGAGTAAAAATTAAATTTGTTTCAAGAGAAAGTGCAAGAGATTTATTATTAATGAGAAGAATAATTATTGATGGCAAGCCATGTGAAACTCTTGACATTCCAACTTTCATGAACCTTCAACGTATCAGCCAAGCGTCAAAGACCAATCTCATTTTTATCCAATACCAATCATTTTTTGCTAAATTTGTTGAATTCTTAAGAGGATTGTGGAATTGAATAATAACTTTGAACTTTTTTATTTATTTTAATATTATATTTTGTACTATAAAACAAAATATATTAAACAACTCTAAAAAATTGAAAACGTCTAAAAAAGGAATATCTAACTAATAACGTGACGACACATCACGATTTTTTTTTGATGGAAAAAATCATAAAAAACCAGCAAATAAGATATCCAAATTAAGAAATTGTATGAAAAAAAAAGAGATCGAAGATTATACGTAATTTAGAATTCAAAGACTCAATGAACTTTAAAGTATTTTAAAGTGTTAAGTGTTTAAGATGAAAGCAAGTTCACCAAATCATAAAACTAAAGAGAGTTATGAATTAAAGAAGTCATACAAAGCAACTAATTATCAATGTGCTGTAGAAGGTATTCTTATCGCATTAATTGCACAACATTGTACTATAGAAATAAATAAGCCAAGTAAGAAATGTCTTGTTACTCAACAATTTATTAAAGTAATAAAAATTAATTTCAGTCAAGGAGATTCTATTAACGTCTCTATATTCATTAACAATAGATGCAATGAAAGGAAAGAACATGAAATTAAAATGAACTCAGATGTAAGAACAGCTACTAGAAGAATACAAAATTATAAACGTATTGAAACAATTCATTTATTAATTGATATACTAAGAGAATATGGATATCTCTTTAAGTCTAAATATGTTGAAGGGAAAAAAGGAGTTTTGAAATTAGAGAATGTTACAGCAATATACTATAATAATAAACTTCTTCTTAATATTAAAACAATATTTGAACGTGGAATAAAAATTATTAATTACTTATATCATAGAACTGCTTCTACTAGAACGGCTTTTCGACTTTCTTCTAAAAATGAATTTCTTTCTTCACTTCTTTATGGTACATCAAATGAAGGAAACAAATAGTCTCTATTTCATTCTTGTTGTGAATAGAGTAGATTGTTCATTATTCTAATTTGAATTAATGTTATTTGGACGTTCAAAAAATCAAAAGTTTCCTATTAATACAATAGACGTTATTGTTAATAAGTAAAATTTTGTTTAATTGTTGCTATTTATAAAAAGTTTCTTTTGAAATGTAATTCTTCAAACCAATTAATTGTTCTTTCATATTTTCTTTTTTTATAAAAAGAATTAAAAAAAAATAATTTTAATGAATTTTCTTCAATTCATTTATTCTTTTTGTGTTGTTTCAATGAATGAGTCAATTCTTTTACCATTATCACAAACAAATAATTTTCTAATTTTATTTGTTTCTTCAACAGAAAGAATTAATGATTTAGAATCAACAGTTTTCTTTCCTGTTTCTGCAACAATGTCTACGTATTGATTTTTTCCTTCTCCTAATTTCTTTACTAATTTTTTATTAATTTGATAAACAGAAATAATTCCAGCTACACTCATAACACTTGGATAAGAAATACAATTATATCCTTTCTTGTATGACATAATATCTCTTGCAGTAATATCAGTATTACCAACTTGTTGCATTAACATTTTAAGTGCGGTAGTTTCTTCAAACATAGTTTCAGCTAAGAATCGTTTAATATTATCAGTAAGTAATTTATGTTGTGAAGTAAATGCAATTTGAATTAAGTTAAAGACAAAACGTAATATAACTTTACAATGATAAACACTAGCTTCTTTAGCATAGAAACTTACATAATTCCATAATTTACTAGTATTACTTGATTTACTTTTCATTCTAATAACTGCAGTAAATAATTTTTCAAAGAAATCTTGCATTTGTCCTTGTTTAGCTATTTCATCACTAGTTAATGGTTGGTTTGGAGTAGGCTCTTTTGGTGGATGTTGTCCAAGTACTCTTAGAATAGTAGCATACATATCTAAAATTGAATTTAATAATTTTGGTTCTATTTTTTCTTTCATATCACGAACAGAAGAAGAAATAGCTACATTAACAAATAATCGTTTATTATCTGAAATTAATTCACATTGTTCTTGAACAGAATAAATATATTTAAGGCAATCAATCAAATGAGCAAATAATGTTTTATTATGATACTTTTTCATAGTTGGATCAGTTACAATCTTATTAACAATTTGTATAATATTATCAAGACTTCCTGATGAGACTTCAAGTGACTCAAATTTTTCTGATGTACCTGTACAATTACTTCCAAGTTTATCATTAAGAAGACTTTGTTTTAATAATGTTTTAATTACACTAATTATTTCTTTCATAAATATTTCATTATCAGTATCTACTGCTTCTTTTAACATTGGTAAACAAATATCTGCAAAGAAATAATCACCAGTAAATCCTTTCCAAAAAGCATCATTACTTGTAATTCTTGCACACTCTTTGATTGCAAATCTTACTACTTGACAAATTATTTGTATAAATTCATCAGGAGTTCTTGAATTTATCATTAATTTAAATGAAGACAATGAATCATGAGAAGTAAGTTGTTCAAGTAATTGACAACGACAATCTTTTGTACACATAATTTTTTGAAGAACTAAATGAGCACAATAACTAGAATAATAATATTCTGTTTTGATAATTCTTTGAATAACATCTGTTGTACTAAATCGTTTTAATGTTTGTAAATATCTCATTACTTGTACATCTCCCATTCCAATTATTTGTTGTAAACAGAACATAGCTAATGGTGCAATTTCTGGTACTTTCATTGCTTCAGGAATATCACTAAATAATTTTAATATGTCACTATCTTTTTGTGACAACATTGTAACACTACTTTTAACAAGGTCTTTTAAATTTGATTCTTTAGATGTACTATTTGCAATGAGAGAAAGATAATATGTCATATGAATCATTTCAATAGTATCTCCACATGGGATAAGTTGTTTCATTTGTTCTATTAAATCAAAATGTAATTCAAAAACATCATAACTTCCATATGCAACAAGTCTTGAGGCAGCGTATAATGTTTCAAGTTTTTCATTCATGGAAAGTTCTTTATTTCCAATAATAAATTGTGCAATAGGAGTTTTACCATAATGAAGAAGTACTTCTTTACCAAATGAAGCTAATTTAGCAAGAGTAAATGGACAAATAGTTTGTAATGAAAATTTAAAGAACCAAATAATATTTGGTGAATTTAAACATTCTTTAAATATATCTCTAATTGTTCTTCCTTCTATACCTGTATCTAACACAGCATTAAAGTCATTAATACTCATTGGGAAGAATAATAATTTATACATTGCATTAAATGCAGGTCGTTCGTTTTTCACGGTATTAATGGCAATAGTAATATTTTCATCTTTCTTTAATGAACATTTATTAGGATTCTTTTCACTTAATCTAGCTGCTTCAACAATAACATCAAATATAGAAGAAGCCTTATTTGCTTTAAACAATAATTCATCTTTAGCTGTTTTTTCCTCTTTATTTTGAGCTTTTCTTGTAAGGATATTCATTAATGAAATACCAACTGCTTGTGCAACAAGAACATCTTGTGGTTCATTAAATTGTTTCTCAGGAACAACAAAAGTATTTTCTAATTTAGATAATGCAATTGCACCTCTTAGTTCATCTTTAAATTTAGAATTAGCAATATAACTCTTACGAACTGGTTGTTTAGCACAATTAGAAATATTGAAACAATCAGTTGTTTGTGTAAATAAGTGCTCTTCATGAAAGCCTTCATACTCAGCTGACATAATTTCTGTTAATTGTGCTACATCTGATTTTCTTTCTGTTGACATCTTTACCATTAATGCCGCTTCAATTTCTGATGCATGTGGTGGAAGAAACCCTGCGCTTGAAACTTCTTTAATCCATCGTTCTACAGCACTTCTATATGATTCATATGAATCAAAATCTGCAACACTTGGTTCAGATGGAATAAGAATTGAATCCCATGGGTCTTTAGTTAATGGGAGATTACTTGTAGATGGAACATAAAGCTCAGACCCAATAGGTTTTGGTAATCTGTAATATGATGCAAAGGCTTCTGTTTTATTTTTCCATTCTATCCAAGCAGCCTCATATTCTTCAAATGTAGAATAATTATCAGGTTGTGGTCGAGATGGAATAGCTGATAAGTTGTGTGGTACATTTTTAGCGTCAATAATATAATTTATATCAACTATTTCCCCACATGGTGTTATTATGTGTGGTTTGTTTTTGTTATTACTTGGTGTTGATTGTTGAATATCAGGAACTGAAAACCCTTTGTATTCTTTCAGACTTGGTGTTATATATTTTCTAATTGTTTCAAGTTCGCCTGGTGTTTGTGTTGATGACATGAATCTGAAAATTAATTTTTAGTTTTTTTATATTCTTAAAATAGTTTTAATGTTCTATTTTTATTAATAACAATATATAATTTTCTTTTTTTTTTGTTATTTTGTGATTATAATAACATTAGTCTAATTAATGAAATAGATTGAATCATA
>NW_008576028.1:0-338 GCF_000257125.1 Entamoeba nuttalli P19
TACAAAATGATAAGAATGATACTATTGGTTATTTAAACTCAATGAAATATACTAAAACTAGACCATATTTAGAACATCTTATGCAAAGTATAAATAACATACCTAATACTTGGTATATCAATAATCAATTAATTTATGTTCCTATTCCAGATTCAATACAAGATTTTAAACATGATTCTATTTCATCTCAAGTTAAAAATTATCTAATTACAATGCTTGGTAGTGGTGATAATGGAATGAATAAAAGACTACAAAAATTAGTTCAAATTCTTAATACTAACTTCAAAAATATTTATAATTCTATTCAATATTCTATTAATCAGTATATACAAATGTTT
>NW_008576029.1:0-619 GCF_000257125.1 Entamoeba nuttalli P19
TATTTCTTTGTTTTTATCTTTTGATTCATTTTTCTTATCATCTTGTTGTTTATTTTGATTGGTATTTTCTGATTGATTATTTTGGTTATTTTTAGTATTTTGATTGCTGTTGTTATTTTGAGAGTCGGTATTTTTTGAAGTGTCATTGTTTGGAGTATTATCATGTGATACAGGTGGTTGATGTTCATTATGTTGTTCATTGTTTTGATCAGATTGTTGTTTTTCTGGAATTGGTTGGTGTTCATTGTGGTATTGTTTTTGTTGGTCTTGTTCTACAGGTGGTTGTTGTTCATTATGTGGATGTGGATTTTGTTCTGGCATTGGTTGATGTTCATTGTATGGATGTGGTTGTCTTTCTGGAATTGGTTGTTGTTCATTATGTTGTTCTCCTTCATGACCATGTGGTTGTGTTGTTTGACTATTTCCATCTTGTCTGAGTGGTTGTACTCCTTGACTTTCTGGTTTTGTTGGTACATTTATTGATGCTGGTGGTTTTACATCAGTTTCACTTTTTAAATGAAAATTATATTTATTATACATTCTTTTGTATTGATTTGATTCTATTTGTGTGTGTATTATTTCTCTACTTCTTTCTTCTGTATTATTAATACTTTCTGTT
>NW_008576030.1:0-218 GCF_000257125.1 Entamoeba nuttalli P19
ATATCGTCCTAATGATTTATCTCCTTCAAATAGTTCTGTTTGTACATCCCATCCTGTAACTTCAACAGTCATTTCATGTTCATGTGGAATTTCTGTGCCATCTTCAACAATAGTGTAATTCCCATCAACTCCTGCCATCTTGATGGGATGTGCTGTAACTTCGGTAATGCTTTTAATCATTCCTTTCGAATGTTCAAATGCATATCGTGCTGCTCCTT
>NW_008576031.1:0-382 GCF_000257125.1 Entamoeba nuttalli P19
ATGTTTTGGTGCTTTTTTAATTTCAACAACACAGTCATCTTCTTCACTTTCATCACAAATTTCTTCTTTAAACTTTTTATCATTTAAATTAAATGTTTCACTTTTTTTATTACCTGAACATGTTGATGACTCAGCATATGAATCAATTGTAATTGTATCTCCATCATGTGTAAACATTTGTGACTCAAATTCATCAGTATAATAACATTTATCAAATTCATATGACATAAACATTGCAGATTCTCCATCTACACCTTTTTGTACTTCAACAACTAATGATTTTGACATAACAGTACTAATAAATAGAATGAAACACAACATGGTGTTAAGTTACTTTATTAAATTTCTTTCTGAGTTTTTCCTTTTATTATTATTATTTTTT
>NW_008576032.1:0-3761 GCF_000257125.1 Entamoeba nuttalli P19
AGTAATTTGAATAGTGTTAAACGACTTCAAAGAGAATATGCTGCTTTCTTAAAATCACCACCACCAGACATGACTATTTATTTGATTGAATCATCTGTGCATGAATGTCATTTTAGTTTCAAAGGACAAAGTGAAACAGACTTTGCTGAAGGAATATATCATGGTAAATTTGTTTTCCCTTATGACTATCCAAAAAATCCACCTGAAGTATATTTCTTTACTCCAAATGGTAGATTTGCTATTAACACAAAAATATGTCTTTCTATTACTTCATTTCATCCAGAAACATGGACTCCTGTTTGGAGTATCTCTTCAATGCTTGAAGCAATTAGAGCATTTATGTTAACCCCTGCAGCAGGTGCTGTTGGTGGGTTAGAAACTTGTTCAGATATAAAAAAAGAATTTGCTATAAAATCACAATATTACACTTGTCCTATTTGTGGTGCAAATCACCAAGAATTAAAGAAAGTATTTATGCTAGAAAATGAAAGTAGTAAAAAAAATTCAACTGAAAGTGTTGAACATCAACCAAAAACTAGTACTTCTAAAGAAGTATCATCCAAATTGTCAGACTCTGATAAGATTGAACATAAATTAGAAAATATAGAAAAAGATAATGAAATAATCACCGAGAAAGATAATAACAATAATCAAAATCAAGAGATTATGAAAGAAGAAAGTAATGTAATAACTCCAAATGAAATAAATAGTGAAAGTAAGGAGGAATTACTTACAAAGTTAGAAGATGATGAAATTTCAAAAGATACAAAAGAAAAAGAAGAAGAAATTACTCAAGAAGATGATGTTTTAACAATTTTAAAAAAAAGACAAGAAGCAGAAAAAGAGAAAATAAAACATTTTCTTGAACATGAAGAAGAAACAAAAGAAGAAAATAAAAGAAATGAACAATATGCAGTGATTGATGAAACAATTAATATAATCCTCTACTTATCAATCTTTTTGGTAATTCTTATGGTATTAAATTTACTTAAAATAAAAATAATTATGTACTTTCTAAATTAAAGGAATTTTATTTAACTAATAGAAGGTTTTGTGTTTCTTATTTGTCAATTAACTTCTTTTTTATATCTAATTAAATAAACGAAAAGAATAGAAGATAACAGTAAAATTAAAACTTAAAATTATCAGTAATTTCTATCATAAATTAGATGATTAGTGATTGGACTTTCTCTTATAGAATTGGGTCTGATGAAAATACATATCAATATATGTCTTGTGTACCTGGAATATTAAGAAATAAAATACTTCTTGTTCCAAATAATAATAAACAAAATCAAACACTCTTTGAAATGATTGAACCAGATGTACTTTCTCAAACTTGTTGTATTTCTGTTAGTTCAATACTTGGAGTTCCATGTATAGGTAAAAATATGCGACTAACATATGAACGAACTTATCCATTCAAACTTACTATTACAGAAAAAGAAAAAGGATGTACAAGATGGCAATTAAAGAATGGAATTTTATATGCTTATTTGCAAGAAGAAAAAGGAATATATCCAAAAAAAGATGAAGAGCCTTTTGGTCAAGTTGGTCTTATCTGTATTAAAAATCAAAATTATTTTTGTATTAACACACCTTTATTATTTAGTAAAATGAATCTTTCTAAAGAAATAACATTAACTAGTCAACTCTTTGGTAAAGACTACTTTTATCTTTGTTTATTAAATGAAATACCAAATAAAGACGTCATTCCAGGAACTCCATTTTTTAGGGTTATACTTCATTGTAAAAAACAACGAAGAAGTGTTATTAGTGTTCAAAGAAATGAAAATTGTGAACCAATCATTAGATTATTAGGAACGTATGACTCTACAGCAAAATTAGTACATGGTAAATGGTATTTAGGAATATATGAAAATTCAATTGTTTGGGGAGATGAATCAGATTCAATTGTAATTAAACAAGACAAATATGGAAAATTAAATGTCTTAGAGAATGGAAAATGTATTGGGTATGTTGAGTTAGGAGAAAAGAGAGATGATGAATCATATTATTTAGTTTGTGAGAGAAAAGAAAATATTCAATTTGTTGCACTTACTGCAATCATGATCATCACTGATGAAAAGAGAGATGGATTTATTTTTACAGATGGATGTTGGTTAGATAATGAACAAAGATACAACATTTCTAAAGCACAAGAAACAGAAGAGGAATTTTTTAATAGTGAAGATATTGATCAAATAGATGAAGAATTAGATAAAGAAATTTGTATTACTGAAGATACTTCGTTTTCTAAAGATGATGGTGAGATAAAACTTCCTACAGAAGAAGAAATAGTGTGAAACATCATTAATCTATTCATAGTTTATAGTAAATTTATAATAAAAAATAATATTTTAAACTATCGTTATTTTACGTTCTTTCTTCATTTAAAACTAAGGAAGGTGAAATAAAATAAATAACAAAGAATTTTATTAATATTTTTTTTATTTTTAGAGACATAAAAAAATATAATACAAATATAGTAAAAATTACT
Organism: Entamoeba nuttalli P19; assembly: GCF_000257125.1. Lineage (NCBI taxonomy): Eukaryota > Evosea > Mastigamoebida > Endamoebidae > Entamoeba > Entamoeba nuttalli. The sequence continues at coordinate 2,501 of NW_008576032.1, forward strand.
TCATTTCTATTTAACTTATTAGAAAATAAAAAGAGAGAAAAACAAAAATGAAATAACCTTTTATAATTGATGTTTCCTCTTATTGATACCACAAACCAACATTATTCTCCATTTAATCAAAGAAAAACCCAATTCAATAAACAACCAATTAGATATACTCATTTCTCTCCAATAAGTTCAGAACATCAATACGAATCAATGTTAGAACCAAATCTTAATGATGTTGTTCAACCTCAAACATGTCATTTTAGACCTATTACAATGGATAGTCCACACCAATTGTCTATAAGTCAAAACACACAAATACAACTTCCTAATGAAGAAACTATGTCTTGTTGTATTTCTTCTAGACTTGGTTCTATACAACTTCCAGTTTTTAATCAAACTTATAATTATTCCAGTGAAATCGATCATGTAACAAATACATCTTCACAACAACATTCATTACCCTTTCAAGATCAGGAAATGTCAGAAATAAAAATAGAGAGACAAGACACTCCTAATTTAAACGAAACTTCCCTTCAACCAACATTGCCTTCTAAACTTTATACCACAAAACGTACTTCTATATCTCCAATGATTGAAAGAACATTATTTTCTCCAATTAATACTACAACATTTTCAACTAAACCAATTAGTACTTTGGGATGTCCTCGTCCATTTTCAGCAACAGGAGAGGTTGTACTCCAACCAATACACCGATCAATGTTTTCTCCAATCACCCTTCCAAACCAGAATGAAATATTGCATGGAAGTCGACCACAAAGTGTTCCAGGTAATTATAACCAAAGTGAACTTACTGTTCCAAAAGATTTAGACGTTAAACGATATACAAAATATGAAGGAAAGAATGAGTTTCAGTCATATGAAGAAGCAATGAAATTACTTACTGAATGGGCTGAAGGGTGTGGAGTAGTTTTACGTAAAGGTAGTGGTAATAATAAATCAATGAAAGATGGAACTAAGAAGAAAGTAGTTCTTGTGTGTCAATGTAGTGGAAAGTATCGTAGTTGTTCAGGATCTCCTACTGAAGAAGTTTGTTGTCAAACAAAAGGAATAAAGAAAAGAAGGTCAAAAAAGACTGAATGTCCATTTAGAATTAATTTAAATTATAGAACAAAAACAAGAACGTGGAATATTACTAAAATGATATTAGAACATAACCACATGTAATAGACTATAATTATTAGAAGTGATTGTTAAGTAAAATAGTTTTATTGTATTCTACTTTCTTATTTGTTTGTTTATTTGTTTTTTTTTT